>NC_044559.1:97232355-97380502 GCF_007565055.1 Rhinopithecus roxellana | reverse complement strand
TGTGTTGAGGAGAGATTCTCGCGCAACACTTAAACCCCTCCAACGAGATCTCCCCCCCACCCCCTAATAATTCAAAATCACCCGAATTCTAAAAAGTGTTGCAGGACCCCCTACGAAGAAAGCCCACCGAAAAATCGCTAACTGACCACACGCGCCACCACACCCCCCCCACATCCCATGTAGTTTAACTTTACTCCTGCCCTACTTCTCTTCACTGCCTCTGGTCTCCCTCCAGCCCATTCACTCCAGAACTGGCAGAGCAACTCCACAAAGCCTGCATACCTATATCGCTGTGATATACAACTTCCTTCAATATCCCTCTCTCGTCCGGTCTACCCGCTCTTCCCCAAGCCTATTCTGCCCCTTCTTATTCCAGAGGAAAACCATGACTGGACTATCTTCCCGATAACCCGACTTCATCTCAGATAGACAAGGAGGATGATGAACTGTCAGCTAGAAAGTTAAGACGCAAGGAGTTGAGGATGCGCACGATACTACTCGCACTATTCACACGTACGACACCAACACAAACCTGCGGCTGCAAAAATAGTTCTGATGATGACTGGCTTAGACGTGAATGAGGTCATTGCTAGAATTCACTTACCAACGTCTAGTTGCGACCACATCATACCCCTACCTTCCTCAACAGCCCCCGCTCTCTTATAAAGGCCGAGGAGACTTAGATTAGTGCCTTCGATGATGACTTTCCTCTTTTACAAAGCAATGTCGATTAAATATTTCCCATCCGGAGGCTTTAATTATGTCCCACAAATTTTGAAGTGGAGTATCTCACTTTGCATAGTTCTCGTGATTTTTCCACAGGCAAATGGTGAAAGAAACTGTGGTACATCCATACCATGGAATATTATTCAGCAACAAAAGTACTGAACTCTTGACACTTGCAAAAACCTGGATGAATTTCCAGGGAATTATGTTGAGTGAAAAAGCATCGTTGAAAGTGTTTCCATGTTTTCTTGATTCCCATTTGATACAAGTGTTCTGAAAATGAAAAACCCCATAAATCTAATGATGCAGACCCACATTAGGGTTACCAGAGGCTAATGGGGGGTGGCAGTGGAAGAGAAGTGGGCATGGCTATCAAAGTACAACATGAAATTTTCATGTGGTGGTAAAAATGCTTTGTATCTCAATGGTACCAATGTCAGTATGCCAGTTATGATATTGTACTAATCTCATATGATTTGCACTTCAGTTTGCAACGATGTTTATCTGGGATCTGGGCTACAGAGTCATAGGGTCTCGCTATCCATTTTTACAGCTTGCATGTGAATCTAACACATTAATCTCCAAATAGCAAGTTTATTTTAAACAATATGTCAAGCTCCCTCGCCATAGTGTGTACTGGGGAGGCTGGCCAGGGGACTCACTGGGCCCAGGGTTACCGAAACTGTCAAGTGTGGATATTGAGCATGTACCTGTGCATATCGGCCCTTGCACGTCAGCCTGGGCAACAAAAGCCAAGCTATCTGATCTCTAACATGATATTGTCCTAATAGTATTAAATTGATATACAATCATATCGTCTTTATGTTTCTATTGCCGCACACAGCTATCCTGTTCCCTCCATGTATTCCTCTTTCCCCTGTCTTGGCAGGCTCTCCCTCTGTCTCCCCAATCTGTTTCTCACCTATTTCCCTCCCCCGCTGTCTTTCCCCTCCCCACTTTCTATACCCCCCCTCTCATCTTTCTTTCTATTCTCTTTGTGTGGCTCTCTTCTCTCCTCATTACTTTCCTTTTCCACCCCCTCTGCTTTCCTGCCCTTTCCCTTCACTTCCTTGTCTCCTCTCCCTTGTGTTTCACCTCAATTCCTGATTATCTCTTTGCTGGCTATCCTGCCTCTTTCGCTCTCTCGTTTTGGCCCATTGGGCAGCAAAATGAGTCACATCATGATGCTTGAAGCGTCTATTCAACATCGACGAAAATATATCCGAGCAGGACTCTACCATTTTCGCGTCTCGCGTCTCCCTAGCGATGCAACTCGCTAGCCAGGCCGGCTCCCGAGAGGCCACCTGCCCCCCTTGGGTGCTTGTAGCTCTTGCGCTCCCGGGCCTTGTCCTGTCTTCCGGCCGTCTTGTTCTGTGCCCCGGCTCAGCCTCCCTGTGCTGTCCCGCTTTCTCCTCGCTGCCTTCTTCTGGTCGCCTCCCCGGTGTCCGTCCTCCCTTCGTTGTTCTCCATTCGCTTCTGCGCCTCTTTTGCGTCACCCCCGCCGTGTGTGGCCCGTGTTCCAAGAGCTCGTGCCCCCACACGGCTCGTTTCTCCTCTCCTCCCTCCGCCTCTCTTTTCTTTTCGTGCCTGTGCACCCACGTCTGTATCCGCTTTTGCCGTCATGTTCACTCCGCACATGTTGTCACCACTCCGCCCCGTAAGGCGCGTCACACCTGTGCTGAGCCCACGTGCCGACTGGCCTATCCTTCAGGTCCTCCCTATCCTCTCCCCCCTTCTGCTCATCACCTTGCTGCTTAACTTTGCACCAGCTTTGTTGTGTGCGTGGGTTGTTCGGATTTTTGGCTTTACCGCCACTCCCGCCAAACCTGCTTACAGTTTTTGACTCTAGTCCACTTAGTCCGTTAGTAGCTAAGAGTAGTAAGGACTAGCTGTTTTGTGCAGGATGTTATGACCTGCATATAATTCGTAAACACACGCATCAGCACCTGGCCACTCCTTGGTGTGATCCTCATGTCTCGCTAGACCCAACCCGCTGTTCAGAAGTCCTTGACTGGGCTCCACAGATGCTTTTGCCATGTGGCTTCATTGCTGATTGCACTTTCCCAGTGCCTGCAAGCCGCTCCCGCCCACCTTTCTATTTGGCTGCGCGCCCATCACTCCGCTCTTTAGTCTGTGCACCGTCCCGGCGTTGTCTTTTCTTCCCTTCCTTGTGGCGCATCCGGGCATTTGTATATCGCGCGTCTTCGCCTTTCTCCATTGCCTACGCTTGTCGCCCGCGGGCTGTTTATCCAGTTCTTCAGCCCGCAACCCTTTTCCCGCTCTCCCGTCCTCTCATCTCCCCTCCTGGTTTCGGCATCCCTACTCCTCATCCCCTCCCCCGCCCGAGGTCCCGCTCAGGACGCCCGGCTAGGCGCGACTCGCGGGCCGCCTCCTCTCCCTCACATCGCTCGTCCCCCCTTGGCGTCCGATCCCTGATCCCCTCCCGGGTTTCCTCCCCGTGCTTCGCCCCATTGCGCCCCTCCTGCAACCCTTCCCTTTTTTCCACTTTTCTTCCATCGCTTAGCTTCCTACCCTCAATTCCCTTCCTTTCCACACATCATTTCTTCTGTTGCCCAGCCTTGGGTCCGCCCCTGGGCGCCCCCGGCGGGACGCCGAAAATAGCTGTCTTTTGTTGTGCCAATCATACTCCCACGCCCCGCTTTTTGTTTCTTTCCCCCACCCCCCTATGCCCCCATCGCACTTGTCGGCCTTTCCCCCCGTCCTTGTTAGCCTTTAATGTTTTGGGTTTCCACTACGTATTGGTTCCCCTCCGCTGGGCTTCTTATTTCTCCCTTTTTCTTCCCCGCTCGTTCAATTCGTCCTGGATTGGCCTCCGCCCCGCTTGCTTACCGTCTGTCCGTTCGCTCGCCCACTCGCTACAGGTCTCCCCTCGGTGCTGACTTAGCTCCCAGCTACTTCCCGCCCCCTTTGTGGACTGCTGGGCGACTGTTCCGCGCAGCCCCCCGCGCTCTCTCCGCAGCCCGGCGCGTGCGCGGGGTCTCCTTGGCTTCCCCCGGCTGGCCTTCTTTTCGAGGATGCGACGTCGGGCCCCCTCTTTACGCGCCTTTACCACCCCCGCCCCCCCCGCCTCGTACGCGCTACCACTCACCTGCGTCCGCGCTTATCACGTGCTCTTGCCACGCCGCTACCCGGCCCGAGCTCTCCCCCTCTGGTCTGCCCAGCCCCCGGCCATGTTCCCCTGGCGCCTGTCTCTTCCCTCCTTCCCCCATCCCTCTACCGGTGCATTTATCCCGACCGCTGTCCGTAGGCATGCCCTCCTTCTGAGGGTTACCAACGCCCCATCCCGCCTTTCGCGCTCATCTCACGGCAGCTATTCTTCATTCGACCTGGGGGCCCCCCTCTATTCCTTAGACTTCCCGACTCGTTCCCCATGCACTCATGTTATCTATTATCCACCCCTAATCTTGTTCCTCAAAGCCACCATAGCGGTCTCGCCGTCTTGCCCGCTGGTGACCGGACTTTCCCCTTGCTTGCTCTGTGCGTGCCACCTGCCGTGGCGTCCCCCTGCTTCATGGGTACTCTTACTCCTCCTTCGCCCGGCGCCCGCTCCTCCTGTTTCGCTTGCTGGTTGGTCCCAACGTGACCCCCAGCCCCCCTCGCTTTCGTAGGTACTTTATGTTTGTATTTATGTTTATTGTTTTTTTCGTATCGCATGGGCTTCTGCACGTCATTTCCCCCCTCCGTCCTCATTCGGGATCTCGCGGGTCCGTGGTCGTAGGCTTCCCTGTGCTCATACAGATGCCCTTTCGGCGTTTCAGGCACCCTGGCTCGACGATTCGCGCTGGCACTTAAAGGCGCATCGACTTAGTAATGTGCTACTTGACCTGAACTAAACAAACTCATACTTCCTCCAGAGGGGTAGGGCCGATCTGGTATTTATCTTGAGCTACCAATAAAGTCCAAGCCAAGGTACCTCAGGGTTCTTCTCAAAATCCTATAAAGAGGTGCTTATCTGGACCAGCAGGCACTTCCCATGTTGTCCCTCCCCTCATATCTGACCTGTTGCTCCTTAATCAAACCTGCACTCAAGGTTATAAAACTTCAGATTCCTCCTTTGGCTGTAAGGAGCTAGACATGACCAGTCCCTTCCATGTGAGATAATCATCCACAACGCTTCAATAGTCCTGTGATTTGTGTTTTCCTTGACTCTAATTTGCTTGGCCTCATTGCTTAGTCAACAAGAAATAAGAGGCCGGGCGTGGTGGCTTATGCCTGTAATCCCAGCATTTTGGGAGGCTGAGGCAGGCAGATCACCTGAGGTCGCGGAGTTTGGGCCTCTCAATCTGGTGCCCTTGTCTCTACAAAAAATACAAAAATTATCTGGGCATGGTTAGGGATGCCTGTAATCCCAGCTACTCCGGAGGCTGAGGCAGGAGAATTCGCTCGACATCCTGAACCCAGGCGGGAAGTTGCAGTGAGACGATGGTGGTGCCTTGCACTCCACGCCTGGGCAACAAGAGGGAGATCCTGATTAAAAAACAAAAAAACCAAAAAAACAACAAAACGCCGAACAATATAAAAAATAAAATTTTCTGGCAGGGTAAAATGGTTCATGCCTATAACCTCAGCATTTTGGGAGGCCAAGGCAGGTGGATCATGTGAGCTCAGTAGTTCCAGACCAGCCTGGACAACATGGTGAGACCTTGTCTCTTCACTAAAGATACAAAAATTTAACAGGTGTAATGGTGTGCACCTGTAGTCTCAGCTACTCGGGAGGCTGAGGTGGGAAGATCCATTGGGCCAGGGAGGTCAAGGTTGCAGTGAGCCATGATTGCATCACTGCACTCCAGCCTGGGCCACAGAGCAAGACCCTATCTCAATAAATAAATAAATAAATACATAAATAAATAAATAAATAAATAACTTTACTCTTCGCCTAAGCCCAGGATATTTTATTTTTGAAGATATACCTTTAATGTGTGCATGTGTATGTGTTGTTTGGGACACATTCCGGGGAGAAAAACAATCGTCAGCAGGCCCAGCCGAATTCCACCGTTCCACCTGACCCCGATGCCCATGGCTATTTTCTTCGTGGCTTCAGCTTGACCAGCTCTGATTTTGTGGTGTCTCCTTCTGGATTGGGCTCTGTTTCTAGGAACTCATCCTGCCCCGCAGCCCGCACTGTTCCTAGTCGGATCAGGTTTCACTGGTCGGTTCATACTCCTTTTCTTCATGACCGCTTGCCCCACGTTGGTCCCTACTTGTTCAGTTTTCTGTTTAACTACCTCTATAGCTCCCTAATAAAGGAGAATCTCACATGTCCTTCACCCTTATTACATGTTTAAAATTACATTTTTGGAGGGGAAAAGCTGGAAAGCGATTTGAAAAGAAAGTATGATATTTGAAATTGTGGTTGAAATTTTGTCTGTATGGCCATTATACCTTTTGGCAGATGTTGGTGTCTTTCTAGGTCCTCTGGGATATTTTATACCTACACATGTTGACTTATAAAGATATATTGTATACGTTGGTTACATTATAGAGTAGAATACTGAAAGTGGCCTGGGGATAGGAGAAACATGTAAGTAAACAAATGTGCAAATTTCTTCCTTCCTTTCTTTCTTTTTTTGTTTTGAGATAGGGTCTCACTCTGTTGCCCAGGCTGGAGTGCAGTGGTGCGATCACAGCTCACTGCAGCTTCAACTTACTGATAACTCAAGTGATCCTCCTGCCTCTTCAGCCTCTTGAGTAGCTGGGACTACAGGTGCACACCACTGTGCCGGGTTAATTATTTTTTATTATTATAGAGACAAAGTCTTGCTATGTTGTCCAGGGTGATCTCAAACCCCTGGCCTCAAGTGATCCTCCCACCTCAGCCTCCCAAAATGTTGAGATTACAAGCATGAGCCACTGTGCTCACCCAGTTCTTCCAGTGTATTTAAGATTTTTGGAAACGATCAAACCTAATGTTACAACCTCTAAAGGCAGATATTGAGTTTTCCTAAATCTAATGATATTGGTAAAATAAAAGTACCAGTGTTGTAACTTTTATTGTAAGATAGCAGGTAAAGAAGCCCCTAGGAATTTTAGCAATGCTAGGCTCATCAAAATGTCTTCATATGGAAAAAGACCTAACCAAATAATCAAAGTAAACTCTAGGGAATAAGGTTCTGGTTACAAAATGTATTTTCTTAAATAAGATGGGTTATTATTTAATACATTTTCTGTCAAGATCATTCTTAGTCATAGGGATGATAAGCTCTGTGATGGTTAACGATGGTTCCACTGTATATTATACACTAAGTAAGAGGGTAAGAAATTATGCTCCCAGGGAATTCCAGCAATTGTGGATACAAGAGCAATTTCAAAGAGCACCTATGAGAGCCAAGGGAATCTTCCCTCAGGAGGAGGTGAGTGAGGGTCTCCTGGGTCTCTGCCTATGACTCTCACAGTCGTGGTCTTCCTTTAGAGCTGGGAGTCAGGAAACCTGCTTAGTTATTTCAAACTAGGGCCTGGTTTAGAAACCACAAAATAGGCCAGGCACGGTGGCTCATGCCTGTAATCCCAGCACTTTGGGAGGCCAAGGCAGGTGGATCACAAGGTCAGGAGTTCGAGACTAGCTTGTCCAATATGGTGAGACCCCATCTCTACTAAAAATACAAAAATTAGCCGGGCATGGTGGTGCAGGCCTGTACTCCCAGCTACTCGGGGGGCTGAGGCAGAAGAATCTCTTGGACCTGGGAGGCGGAGGTTGCAGTGAGCCGAGATCATGCCACTGTACTCCAGCCTGGGCGACAGAGTGAGACTCCGTCTCAAAAAAAAAAAAAACCAGAAAAAAACACACAAAAAATAAGAAACCATAAAATAGGTGATAGCCTACTCCCACACTGGATTGTTAGAAACAGTTCACTGAACAATATCCTTTTAACTTACCGCAGTTCTTCTGGCAGAGAGAGAAGAGAGAGAGAGAGAGAGAGAGAGAGAGAGAGAGAGAGAGAGAGAGAGAGAGAGAGAGAGGCCTGCACTCCTCTGAAATTATCCTTCCACAACAATGCACTGTCTTTTCCTAATAAGGCCGTCCACACTCTCAGACAGAATTAGCCACATAATGCTGTGCAGCTATTCAAGTTCTCTATGCCACGGAATGCCTGACACCAAGACAACAAACATCTATTTATATGTTTAGTGATAACAGTGTTTATCTACTACTCAATCACTTCTCTTACATCTTAAAAAAAAGGCTCTGCTCTTGGTAATGATCCTGGTCTGAATTTCTCCCAACCAAACATGGGAACTCAAAAGTTACCACCAATGCCTATAGTTATAGCCAATAGTTATATATAGTTATAGTTATGCCAATGTCTGAAGTTATAGCACGCTTTCCAAATGTGCCTATGTTTGCCATTTTAAAGCTGAAGATGACAAATAGTTAATGAGCGAGGCATTCATCTGGAGGTGGTGGTAGCAGAAGAATGAGTTTAATCTGGCCAGAGGCCTGGAACGAAATCTCTTTTCTCCTTCGAGTGGCATTTTATTATGTTCGAGGTGCATTCTCTTTCTGGTTTGTCCCAAACTAAATTGAGTATGGAATGCACTTCAGTACAAACAGAACCCAGCTTGCTCCACAATAAAACTGGGGCTGGGCCTGCTGGTAATACATTGCAGTGTTATAGTCAAAAGTCTTTCTGGAGGAGAAAGAAAAAGCCAGAGTCATTGTTGATATGTATGAAAACCAGGGATTGTTCAAGGCTGCAAATTCATCCCTTTCCTTCTCTGCATTTTCCGAGTGGAGAGGGGTGCTTTGGTGATGCAGTTTGATGAATTCTCAAGGGACAACTCTCTGGGAGAACTCAGGGAGCAAGATAGGGGAAAAGTAGTTGGGGATAGAAAGAGAGAAGAAAAGTGAAGAGATTAATGCTGGAGAAGGCAGCAGGCAGGAAATGGTAGGGAATGTCTTTCCAAAGGAGTTACTGGAAAGATTTGAGAGAGATTTTTCTGATCCAAAGACTCTGGGCAAAGAATACATCTGTCTTTCTTTTCCTTAAAAGAGACAGGCGTCTTAGGAAGACTTTGATCTGAGAATGATGTCTTTTGCTAATTCTCCATCACACAAAGAATATTCACTTGTTAGGCCAGGTGGAAGATCTCCCAGAAGTAAGTAATAAATGTTAACGGAGACTAAGAAATCTCTGTGATCTGGTCGGCATGGAATGTCATGAAGGAAACTGACTTGGGCATAGGGACCACTGAGAGTTGAGTTTTGAGATAAACTGGTGGTGTGACCACAGAAAAATCATTTGAGGACTCTGTGACTCAGTTTCTCCACCTGTAAAATGAGGGAGTTGTACCCAACAATCTAGGACTCTTCTCGAATCCACATTCCATGACTCTGGTCATAGTGAAGACCCAGCCCAGCAAAAGGAAGGTGCTGTTCCTCCCAGAATCCTGCTCAAGGACCACGTCCCACTGCTGTGAAATGGGAGACACTGAGGTTCTTCCAAACATCATGAAACCCAACTGATGTTGCAGGAGGTCAAGGCTCAATAGCAGCCTTGGCTTTGAAAGCCCAGATAGAAGAGACACGCTCTTCTTCTGTGGTGTGAGCTCCAACCCCTATCCCACTTGCTTAGCAATGCCATGCTGAAGTGATATAACTACTAAAATCATGGTGATAATAATAATGGTGATGATGATGATATTACTACTAATAACCAGAGATAACACCTGATGAACACTTACCATGTGATGAGTCCCTTTCCGGGGACTTTACAAGTGTTAAGTCATTTATCCCCTCTACAACTTTTGTCTTCAGTTTTACAGATGAAGACATCAAGACATAAAAAGCTTGGGTAACTTGAGTTAGGTCAGGCAGCTATTCAGCTGTGGGCTGTAATTTGCTCTCCATCAAGCAGTTGCAGTCAACGTCATTCCTTTTTATGTACTACTTTGTGACATCTCTTTTTGTCGTCTTGTATTGCATCTCTGCTTAACTCTTCAGTGGCTCCATGCCACCTCAATTAAAAGATAAAAGCCAACCCCTTGGTAAGGAGCATCCTCTCAGTGGATCATGCTCCCTCCCTGCCCTGTTTTTCTTTCCTAGTTACCAACCCACCTCCATGTCCATCTGGCAAATTCCTGCTTAGTCTTTAGGTCCTGCACAGGTCTTTGCTATAATTTGAATGCATGTGTCCCTCCAAATTTGCATGTTGGAAATTAACTCCCAAGGTCATGGTATTAGTGGTGGGGCCCTTGGAGGTGATTAAACACGAGAGCCCTGCCTTCGTGGGAAGGATTAGTGCCCTTATGCTGGGGCTTGAGGAAGAGAGTTTATCCCATTTTTGCCATTTTGCCTTCTGTCCATTTCGGTGTGTGAGGACATAGCATTTGTCCCCTCTGGGGAACACGGCAACAAAGCACCATCTTGGAAACAGAGAATGAACCCTTACCAGACACCAAATCTGTCAGTGCCTTCGTCTTGAACTTCTCAGCTTTCAGAACTGTGAGAAGTAAATTTCCACTATTTATAAATTATCCAGTCTGTAGTATTTTGCTATAACAGCAGGAATGGAGCCAGACAGCCTTCTAGGTAGACTTCTCAGATACTTACAGGCAGAAGGAGGCACTTCTTCCCATGTTTCCCCACATTCTCTCCATTCAACCACCTCTCTGTTACAGGTCTGACCTCGGAGTACTAGAACTCCCTGCTTGTGTCCTATCTGTTTCCCCACCGGACTGGGAGTTGCACTGGATCTTATATATTTTTGTCTTCCCAGTGTCTTGAGCATAGTGGGCTTTCCATAAATATTTGTCGAGTTGAATTATATTACTATGTAGTCTTGGATTTACATGCCTTCCCAAGGCAAATTTTAGATCATAAGTCCTTGGAAGGCAAACGTAAATCCTCTATAGTACATGTCCTAGAGCCAGGAACATTGCTGATGCTAAGTTAATATCTGTTAGGTGGTTGAGTAAATAAACAAGTACTTTCTGGAAATGCTTTGACATAAAATAAGTAAAAAGGAAATTTTGATCCAGTTATCAGGAGAAACACCCAACTTGGGGTATAATATCCACAGAGGTAACCAATGAGCTTGAAATGGTGGGTAGTGAAAAATGAGGACATTATTTCAGGAACGAAGAGCAACTAAAATGTTGCACAAGGAACATTGGGTTTTTTTGTTTGTTTGTTTTGTTTGTTTTTTCTTTTTTTCTTTTTTTTTTTGAGACAGAGTCTGGCTTTGTTGCCCAGGCTGGAGTGCAGTGGCTCAATCTCGGCTCACTGCAACCTCCGCCTCTCGGGTTCAGGCAGTTCTCTGCCTCAGCCTCCTGAGTAGCTGGGATTATAGGCGCCCACCACCACGCCCAGCTAATTCTTGTATTTTTAGTACAGATGGGGTTTCACCATCTTGGCCAGGTTGGTCTTGAACGCCTGACCTCTTGATCCACCCACCTCCGCCTCCCAAAGTACTGGGATTACAGGTGTGAGCCACCGTGCCTGGCTGGAATACTGTCCTTTAGATTAGGAGAAGAGACTTACGAATGCAGCATTAATTGATGTTTTATACAATAAGAAACCTGTCTCCAAATTTTATTTTCCTCTTGAGGTTGTACTGTTTACACTAAGCCAAAACCACTTTGATGCATTCATGCCATTGACAATTTTTTCTGCTAAATTTCAAGAAAGATAGCCGAGTGTGGTAGTTCGAGACCAGGTTGGGCAACACAGCAAGACCTCACCTCCAAAAAAAGAAAAAAGGAAACAAAGTCAAGAAAAAAAACGCTACCAACAGTCTACAAAGGCAAGCATACTTTCTTTATTGTCTCTTTGTCCAGTTGCTTTCAAATAGTTCTACAGAATGCAAGGTGTTGAGATTTCTGGCCATGAAAAAAAAACTTCACAATCTACAGATACAAATCTTGAAAAGTTAGGCAAAACCACAGAGGAAATGTTTAAACTAAAATAGGTTTCTTATTTTCTTTTTTTAAGGACTTAAAAATTTATTTAAAGTAATTCTTATTTTCCACTTAATGTCATTTAAAAGGAGACTTCAGAGACAGATTTTCTTACAGGGCCCCAACTTAATCTACTACTTCTTCGAAACCCCTCACTTCCCAGAGACGGTCTCAAAATTTGGGTGGGAGTTTGTTGTTGCTGTTGATTTTAGGTGGAAATGATTCTGTGGCCCCTTTATTTGTTTCTCATTTACTTCAAAAGATACAGTCCTGGAGGAGAAGCGATGAGCAAATCCAATGTGTGTTTTAAATATTTTCGTAATTGTTTCTGTATGTGTTTCTGGAAAGGAACTTTTTTTTTTTTTTTTTTGCTAAAGAATAGTCACGAATATTACTGGCAGATAGAGTCCATCTGGAAAAGTGTTTAAAAATCATGGACTTTTTGTTTTGACAGGGGTTGATGGTCTGGTCCTGCCATTTCAGATGAGGAAACCGAGACCTCTCGGAGGAGATACCAGATGCAGGCGGAGTAGGGGATCCCGTCCAGGTTTCCCAGTGCCCAGTCCAGTGGGCCTGGGCCTTGCAGAATAGCTCTGCTTGTTTGCCATGACTTTGAAGGAAATCATTGGTTTAGGAAAACTCCTACACTACGGAGATTCTTTGTCAAAAAAGATCCTAGATAATAAATCTACTTTATAAGCATGTGCGTTGTTGAATGGCAGGAAATGGAGAGGAAGAGGCACAGAAGTGAAGCCAGGAATGGGAGAGCACATGAGCTAAGAAAAAATTAAATAACTCTTGGATGGATGTGGTGGCTCACGTCTGTAATCCCAGAACTTCGGGAGGCCGAGGCAAGTGGATCACCTGAGGTTGGGATCTCAAGACCAGCCTGGCCAACACAGTGAAGCTCTGTTTCTACTAAAAAAAAAATAGAAAAACATTAGCTGGGCATGGTGGCACGCTCCTGTAATCCCAGCCACTCGGGAGGCTGAGGCAGGAGAAGCACTTGAACCTGGGAGGTAGAGGTTGCAGTGAGCAGAGATTGCACCACTGCACTCCAGCCTGGGTGACAGAGCAAGACTTTTTTTCAAAAAACAAAAAAACTCTTATAGGGACTTTTTGGAATACTAATTTAAATCATGTTTTTAAAAAATCATCCATTGATAAAAAAGATGACAGGCTCTCTAAGCCTTATAAATCATAGAAAACTAGTCAAATAAATACAGCATAAAGTTGGTTGGAAAGGATAAAATTTGAAAACAGATGCAAGGTAGGTAAAGAATGTTCATGCTAGACCCGAATAGCGTAGGTTTAAGTCTCTTGTTACAACGGAAGGGTTGAAAGCGATTAGAAATGAATCATGTACAAACAGGCAGAAAAGGCAAGAAGATACCTGCTCCAGGTAAGATAAGGAAGAGATTAGAAGCCTTGCTCACTAGGAGTGTAAAGTGTGGTTTTAAGGACTCTCCAGAAGGCCCTGGCCTGATAGGAGGTGAATAGCTCCCTGAGTGGGAAGTCTTTGCTTGTGTCACTGGATGATCCATCTCAACTGTACTATGGGGTGACCCCATGGAAAATGGACCAAAAGGTAATTCCATCATGCCTATCAAAATGTAAAATGCACACAGCCTTGGTGCAGCAATTCAACTCCAAGGAATTTGTCCAACTGATATGCTTGCAAGTTTGCACCAAATACATGTAAAAGGATGTATTGCAGTATTTTTTTTTATCATTACAAAGTAATAGAAATAGATGTCCATCTGTGGGGGACCTTTATTCCAGTTTCCGATAAGTTTCTCATTTCCATCTGAGGCCTTGTCATCCTGGCCTTTGCTGGCCATATTTCTATCAGTATTTTGGTCACAACCATTTAATTAGTCTCTAAGAAGTTCCAAACTTTCCCTCATCTTCCTATCTTCTCCTGAGCCCTCCAAACTCTTCTAGCCTCTGACCATTACCCAGTTCCAAAGTTGCTTTGACATTTCCAGGTATCTTTCTAGCAACGCCCCACTTCTTGGTACCAATTTTCTGTGTTGGGTTGTTTTGCATTGCTAAAAGAAATACCTGAGGCTGGGTAATTTGTGAAGAAAGGAGGTTTCATTGGCTCATGGTTTTGCAGGCTGTGCTATCATGGCACCAGCATCTGCTCAGCTTCTGGGGAGGCCTCAGGAAGCTTACAATCATGGCAGAAGGTGAAACTGGAGCAGGGATATCACAAGACAAGAGCAGGAGCAAGACAGAGGCAGAAGGTGCTACACCATTTTAGATAACCAGATCTCATGAGAACTCACTCACTGTCATGAGAAGAGCACCAACACCAAGACATTCATGAGTCATCTTCCCCCAAAACCTCCCACTAGGCCCCACCTCCAAGCTGGGGATTACATTCTTTTTTTTCTTTTTTCATTTTTTGAGATAGGGTCTTAATCTGTCACCCATGCTGGAGTGCAATGGTGCGATCAAAGCCCACTGTAGCCTGGAACTCCTGGGCTCAAGCAATCCTCCCACCTCAGCCTCTTGAGTAACTGGGACTATAGGCATGCATTACCACACCTGGATAATTTTTTTTTGTAGGTATGGGGTTTTGCCATGTTGCTCAGGCTGGTCTCAAACTCCTGGGCTCAAGGGATCCTTCCACTCCTGCCTCCCAAAGTGCTAGGATTACAGGCATGAGCCACCACATGTGGCCAGGGATTACATTTCAACATGAGATTTGGAGGGGACAAACATCCAAACTATATCAAGTAAGAAAGGCAAGAAGGGCTAGGAGTCTAGCTCATGAAAAAGTAGGGTAATGGGTAGTAGGGACTGGCTCACTTGTAGTTTTGCGAGCCATGGTAGTTTGGATTTTATCCTCACTTCAGTGGAAGGCATTGGAGGATTTAAGCAGATGAGTGATATGATCTGATTTACATTTTCTAGAAGGTCACTCTGGCCGCTGTGGAGGGAGGACTGTAGTGAGACGAGTGTAATCAGAGCATCTGGAAGGCAGCTGAGATACTCCAGGTGAAAGATGGCAGTGGCTACAATGGTGAGATCCTGGGAAATGTTGAGAAGTGATGAGTGAGAGGTGTATTTTGGAGGTGGAGCCCATAGGACTTGCCAGTGTGTGGGAATGAAGTAAAATAGAATCAGGAATGACTCCTTGGTGTTTGTCCTGAGCAACTTGGCATATGGGGATGCCATTTAGTTCAGAGGGGGAAGACTCTGGAAGGATCAAGTTTAGGGAAGTAAGGGGAGAAAAAGATCAAGCGTTCTGTCTGGATCCTGTTCAGTTTAAGACTCCAATTCAACACTCAAGTAGAAACTTCAAATATGTAGCTGAAAAGGTTATTGCTACAGATGAAAATTTGAGAGAGAATGATTTAGAATTAGATGGTGATACGTTTTGGCTGTGTCCCCACCCAAATCTCAACTTGAATTATAGTGTATCTGTCAAAATTTTCACATGTTTTGGTAGGGACCCAGGAGGAGGTAATTAAATCATGGGGGCTGGTCTTTCCCATGCTATTCTCATGATAGTGAATAAGTCTCACGAGATCTGATGGGTTTATCAGGGCTTTCTGCTTTTGCTTCTTCCTCATTTTCTCTTGCCACTGCCTTGTGAGAAGTGCCTTTTACCTCCCGCCATGATTCCGAGGCTTCCCCAGCCATGTGGAACTGTAAGACCAATTAAACCTCTTTTTCTGGCCGGGCGCGGTGGCTCAAGCCTGTAATCCCAGCACTTTGGGAGGCCGAGACAGGCGGATCACGAGGTCAGGAGATCGAGACCATCCTGGCTAACACGGTGAAACCCTGTCTCTACTAAAAAATACAAAAAAATTAGCCGGGCGAGGTGGCGGGCGCCTGTAGTCCAGCTACTTGGGAGGCTGAGGCAGGAGAATGGCGTGAACCCGGGAGGCGGAGCTTGCAGTGAGCTGAGATCTGGCCACAGCACTCCAGCCTGGGCGGCAGAGCGAGACTCCGTCTCAAAACAAAAAAACAAAAAACCTCTTTTTCTTCCCAGTCTCAGGTATGTCTTTATCAGCAGGGTGAAAACAGATTAATACAGGTGGCTACGCAAAACAAATAATCCTAAGTATCACTGATTTACATAAGCCCAGATTTTTCTTCTTTTCTGCTTAACAAAAATCTGGAGCTAGGCAAGTGGGGGCTGATACGGGGTATCCATTGTCGGCAAGGAAGCAGGCACTTGTCATTTGGCTTTGTCATCCTCAGCATGTGTCTGTCACCCTCAAGGTCACCCATGGTCCAGTAGGGAATATGGAGCTTTCACCAATAATTCCACATCCAAGGCAGTAGGAAGACTGTCGAAAGGAACAAGCCTGCAGCTGCAGCTCCTTTTGAGGAGCCTTCTTTTTTTTTTTTTTTTTTTTTTGGAGACGAGACAAGGTTTTGCTCTGTTGCCCAGACTGGAGTGCAGTGTTGTGAACACAGCTCACTGCAGCCTGGACCTCGTGGGCTCAAGTGATCCTCCTGCTTCAGCCCCCTAAGTAGCCAAGACTACAGGCACACACCACCACATCTGGCTAATTCTCATATTTTTTGTAGAGATGAGGTTTTGCTATGTTGCCCAGGCTGGTCTCGAACTCCTGAGCTCAAGTGATATGCCTGCCTTGGCCTCCCAAAGTGCAGGGCTTACAGGTGTGAGTGAGGAGCCTTCTTTTTTTTTTTTTTTTTTTTGAGACGGAGTCTCGCTCTGTCGCCCAGGCTAGAGTGCAGTGACCAGATCTCAGCTCACTGCAAGCTCCACCTCCTGGGTTCACGCCATACTCCTGCCTCAGCCTCCTGAGTGGCTGGAACTACAGGCGCCCGCCACCTCGCCAGGCTAGTTTTTTGTATATATATATATTTTTAGTAGAGACGGGGTTTCACCGTGTTAGCCAGGATGGTCTTGATCTCCTGACCTTGTGATCCGCCCGTCTCAGCCTCCCAAAGTGCTGGGATTACAGGCTTGAGCCACCACACCCGGCCAGTGAGGAGCCTTCTTTACATCCTGTCTGACGTGTCATTGTTCAGAACTTAATTACACAGCTGCAAGGGAATGTGGTAAGTGTAGCCTTTTCATAGGGTGCCTTGCAGCCCTTAATAACATCTGTCACTAGATTTCTAGATAATGGGTACAGTCTTGGCTATAAGAGTCTTCAGTGCAAACAGTATTTACAGCCATGGCGTTGGACAATGACATGGTTGGCAGAGGAAGGGAAACCAATCAGAGAGGTCCGCATCTGCAGCTGTAACGTGCCCCTAGCTCACAGAAACATGGTGCACAAGAGCTTGGCTTGGCTTGTATTGGTCATTCTTTGTCTTATTCCTCTACCATGCATTTTTATAGTCCGTGTTTTTCCTTTTCCTTTTGACCCACTTCACCCTTATACAAGCTAGTTGAGTTTTATGTACTCTTTCAAGAAACCTTTCTAGAACATGACTGTGTATAAATAAATAAACAAAGCTTTCATCAGTCTTCCTCTGTCAGAATGGGGAAAGAAGACAAAAGAAGTAGAAACAGAGGAAGTAGAGGAAGGGGAGGGGAAGGAAATGAGTGGAAAGCAAGCTGAGTGACTGAGGAGATTTTTGTTGGGGGTCAGGGTGATGCCTCAGAGCTTGTGTATTTACATGAGTCATCTGGACGCACTGAAACCCAGGTTCAACTTGAAGAGTTCCTCTCCAACCAGCTGCTTCCTGGGGTCTGTCTGGAGAGTTACCAGAAGGTAATCTTCAACTAGAAGTGATTATTAGCTGGGCATTGGCAGCTGTTGTTGGCAAAGGAAATGCATTTCTTTTTGCTTACCTGTGACCAGTGGTTTGTGTCTCATGGAAGAAGCTCTCAATGATTGAAACCAAGTCAGTGCCACATATGTAATTATATAAAGAACTTTGTGATTGCAGCTCAGGAAATGGTCTGGGTTTCAGACCTCCTCTGTCCTCATTGATGATGGCTGAAACTGAGGGTTCAAAGTCTCTGGTTGGTACCAGAGGGTACAGTTGGGTACAGAAAAGTGAGGAAATACTCTGGAGTCAAAGAAAAATGCAAGAAGCAGACAGCTTTTGAGGATATACAATGTGACGCTTAATGTTTGTCTTCCTTAAATGTCCTCATTGCCACCATGAGTAAGTTCTGGAAACAGAGAATCCTGTTTTGATTCTGTGACTCAGAGGGCATAATATGTTGGCTCTTTGCCCTGGGGCCCAGGGTATCTAGTGAAGCAAAAACAACTAGGCTACAGCTGCACTTCCCTGGGCTGCAGGGACTGGAACCAGAAAGGCCACAGGGAGTCTGAGAAAATTCACTTCTCTTAAGCTTCTCACTATTTCTCCAAAGCAAAGACAGGAGGGCTGCTGCCAGGACAGTGTGTTTGTACAGTATTCTGGTGCAATTGCAGAAGGCATGCTTTCTCCTGGCAGGTGCAGCCCCCATGCAGGGCTCAGCACGTGGTTAGTGGAGAACAAGCTGGATTTAAGTCCCCATCCTCCCTCTCAGCAGAGCGTCCTTGCAGAGAGAATAAGCCACACATCCACCTGTGGTAGCACTGGCTGCTACCTACTTCGCACATCCTGCCTGATATGGTTTGACTGCATCCTCACCCAAATCTTACCTTGAATTGTAGCTCCCATAATTCCCATGTGTTGTGGGAGGGACCAAGTGGTAGATAATTGAATATGGGGGCAGTTTCCCCCATACTGTTCTTACGGTAGTGAGTAAGTCTCTTGAGATCTGATGTTTTTATAAGAGGTTTCCCCTTTTGCTTGAGTCTCATTTTCTCCCTTGTCTGCCACCATGTAAGACGTGCCTTTCACCTTCTGCCATGATTGTGAGGCCTCCCTAGCCACATAGAACTGTGAGTCCATTAAATCTCTTTTTCTTTATAAATGACCCACTCTCAGGTATGTCTTTATCAGCATCATGAAAAAGGACTAATACACTGCCTAATACACCATTGGGGGTGTCTGAATGCCTCATGCCCTCGGAGTGGCAGCCTCTGAAGCAGAGTTTAGTGTGTAGCATGTGTCTGAGGTGTGTGCTTGAGATCAACTCCCGTGGCAGGGAGAGAGGAGGCAGGAGAGTTGGAGGGAGAAGTCAAACTGTGATGAAATCTGATGATGGCCTTGGGCAGCCCCATGGGGAGCCCTGGAGCTAGAATGTTCTCCAGAGTTGGACCAAGCTGGTCAGGCCTGTATCCTCCTGTGGTTTAGGGGTAAAGCTGCTCTGCAGCTAAGATGAGTCCTGAGTTGGGGCAGCTGACAGCTGATGCCCGGCCACCAGCGTGCTCAGTGGTGGGGGCAACAAGTCTGTCCATGAAGGGAGATCTAGAAGGCATGTCACAGTGTCTGCCACACCACCCCAAGGCTGCCCTTTAATAACCTAGTTTTCTGCTTCAAGGCTGCCCTTGATATTAAATGTCATCAGAGTTCTACAGTATGCCAAGATTTGAGGGGCAGGACAAAACATCACCCTCCTGTCAGTGCCTTAGGCATTGCCTAACCATGATAATCAGAGAAAGCCGCTTTTACCCTAGTCTCTCTCAATTTTGACCCTAAATTAAGCATAATGCCAAAAGAAACGTTTTGGGACTCTCTGAAATGTCCAGGAAGGGAAGAAGCTTGCTGGGTGCATTCTGCAGGGACATCGATTTACTGTCCACACTCTTCGTGGTCCATATCTTCTCTGAGGCCCTCATGCCGAGAAAATCTTGCAGGAATCCCATATTCAACCTCAGGGGAGGAAGCCCCGTGAGAAACACAAGAAGGAAGATGACTGGGGCTTATGGAAGGGAGATTCGATGTCGCCTTATCCCAGGAGACCCCCAGCAGGTCCCTGGAAACAGGGGCAGGGGACAGGGGTGAGGCAGGGTGTGGAGCCCTGGATCCTGGGCCAGACCACTCAGTCAACCCCTGGCCTTGCTGCCCATGAGCTCTGCAGCTGTGGAAAAGTTCCTTAACTGTTCTATGCCTCAGTTTCCCCATCTGAGAAATTAGGATTGATAGTACCGACCTCAGAGGGCTCCTGCCAGGATGGACTCACGTGAATCCTTTGAAGAGGGCCTGACCCGCACTGCACTCAGGAGCTGTGGCTGCAAGAAGGGAGCAAGAAGGAAGGATCCTCTGAGTCTGGGGGTTGAGACAAGGCCAGTCCCTTCCCTATGGAGCCAACTTCACTGGAAGAGAGCTGCTCATGGGTTCAGCCTCAAACAGGAACATTCTGGGAAGCTCTCAGATGTTTCTATGTAATTGTTGAGCCAATTGGAAGTGATTCAGAAGGCAAATTTTGCTCTAATAAACAGAGCAATTTGTGAAGGGTTTTTGGTTCTGGGGAAAAAACTCCAAAATATCAATATTGTTATTAATGCTACAGAGAAGCAATGACCCATACTCTGAATCAACACTCTAATTTGTAAACCTCACAGACTCAGCCTTGAAATTCCTGTTTTGTTGAATTGCCCTCTGAAACAAAGGTTATTCTTAAACAATGTTTAGTAAACCAATTTAAGTGGGAATAGAACCCCTGAAATGTCAGAGGTAGGACGCTGCTGCAGTACAAAGATAGCCTAGCTTAATAGTTAAAGCTGTTCACCAGAGTCCAGCTACCTGGGTTCTGGTCCTAGCTCTGCCTCACACCAGCTGTGCAATCTTGGGCAAGCTACTTAACCTCTCTGAGTCTCTTTTTGTCTCAAATATGAAATGGAGATGATAATACTAGAACTTTACACATGACTTATGGTGAGACTGGAAACAGATAAAGTAGGTAAAGTCACAGCAAACCCTCATTAATTAGTACTATATAGTAATATACAGAATGCAGAGTAAAATATAAGGTATGAAAAAGAAAGCATGTGTGCACACACACACACTGCTCACTGCATTTGCATCCTATAGTAGAAACTGTTAAGTAGACTATGCTTCACTTACAAAACCCTCCAAATCTCAGTGGCTTATGTGAAACAGAGAGAGAGAGAGAGAGAGAGAGAGAGAGAGAGAGAGAGAGAGGAGAAGAGTTATAGAGAGAGAGAAAGAGAGGGAGAGAGGAAGAGAGAGAAAAAGGAGAAGAGGTAGAAAAGAGAGAAAAAAAGAGAAGAGATAGAGAGAAGGGAGAAGAGATAAAGAGAGAGAGAGAGAAAGGAGAAGAGATAGAGATAGACAGAGAATGAGAGAAAGAGAGAGATTTCTCCTTCATAAACCATGTCGAGCACACATTGCTGGGTGGACACGGGTTATCTTCTGCAGCCACAGTTGCAGAGAGGAAAAAGGAGGTGGAGAAACACATCACTTCTGTTCATAGTGTACCAGCCAGAACAAGTCATATGGCCATGTCAAACTTCAGGGAAGTGGGGATATGAAATTCACCCTCTGCCTGGAAGTATGGGAATCAGATATTGGACAGTAACAATGAGCAGCACACACCCAGAAACACAGCAACTGCTCTTTGGAATTTCCTTAGGCAATTTTTGCGCCTCAGCACATGAGTGAGAAGTGAGTCTCCCCTTCAGACGAAGGACACACCCTCTACTAATGACCTCTCAGGGCCATCCCTATTTTCTGTCCTGCTTGCAATCTGGGTGGCTTTGGAAGAATTTTTTTTAACAGTTACCAATGACTATACAGTAATAGTGTTCAATAAGCAGTATACTTAGTGATATTCTTGAATTCTAATTTTTTGCTGTAATTTTGACCGCAGTGAGGTCCTCATCATTAGAATTCATAGAAGAAATGCGAGGAGTTGATCAACAATTTCTAATGTAACATTTAAAGCAAATGAAAAGCTAGGCACTCTAATAGCCAGAGCTTGCTAATTTTTACCTTTTAAGATTCATTTTAAATCCTCTCAATTTTTATTTATTTTTATTTTTATTTTTTTTAGACAGGGTCTTGCTCTGTCACCCAAACTGGAATGCAGTGATGTGATCTAAGCTCACTGCAGCCTCAACTTCCTGATCTCAAGCAATCCTCCCGTCTCACCCTCCCAAGTAGCTAGAACTAAGGTGGCCACCACCAAGACTGGTTAATTTTACAATTATTTGTAGTAGGGATGGAGTCTTCCACGTTGCCAAGGCTGTTCTCAAATTTCTGTGCTCAAGCAATCCTCCTACCTCAGCCTCCCAAAGTGCTGGGTTACAGGTGTGCGCCAACATGAGCAGCTTAAATGTTTTTAATGTAATGAACATGTCAAACATACTGAAAAGCGGAGATGATAGTACAGTGAAATCCCTTTTTATGAAGACTTGACATCATTTCACTACTGCATTCTTCTTTAACCGTCTCTAAAAACCATGGATATGTTCTTACATAGCCACAATGCTGTTATCACACATAATAATTTCTGTTGTCACCTTTTTTGTGTGAGTGAGTATAATGTTTATTTGGGCAGCATCGATTCCCATAAAGCAAGATGGCTGAAACTTACTGCAGCTCTTCAGATAGCTCCATGCTCCTGGCATTGTGTAGGAGAACATTGCTTATTGCAGTGAATTGGTTCCCCTAGACTTCTTCTCTCCCACATGGAGCCTACTGAGTTGAGATGGAACATGCAGATCAACACGCCTTAGCTAACAATCAGACAGCAAAGCTGTGTTGGCTAATACTGACACCACTAAAGAAGGGCGAAGGGCACTTGGAATGAGGTACCCACACGTAGGAGTGCATAAACCTATTCCAAATGCTATTAGGTGAATCTGTAAGCTTTGCCGTGAGCCTATAGGTGCCATTTAGGAGTCAGCTATGGAAATGAGGTCAGAGTGACCCTTCTTGTGTTCCATTAAATGTAACCACATTAAGAGAGCTTCTTTCCACCGAAATGCATTATTAGGGCACTCTGTGTATGTAGAACTTCACCTTGAATGTATTAAAATAAATGGAAATGGACCTTCACCTTGAATGTTTCAGCTTAAGGGTCATGTCTGGAACTTACTTTGCAAAATGTACTCTCTACATAGCTTAGTGGTCA
Organism: Rhinopithecus roxellana; assembly: GCF_007565055.1. Taxonomy (NCBI): domain Eukaryota; kingdom Metazoa; phylum Chordata; class Mammalia; order Primates; family Cercopithecidae; genus Rhinopithecus; species Rhinopithecus roxellana. The sequence goes on along the minus strand of NC_044559.1, from coordinate 97,357,923 downwards.
GAAAATGATCACCCTCCTCCGGAGGACTAATAATAATAATTTAATTCTCACAGCAGCCCTCTCTGGTACTATTATTGTTTCCATTTTTCAGCCAGGAGGAGAGACGATGTAGTGGAGGTCAGAGCTCAGGCTCTGAAGCCAGACTGCCTGAGCATGAATCCCAGCTGTGCCACTTACTAGCTGTGTGATGCTCTAAAAAAACTATACTTGTGGGGCTTGTTGTCCTTTGATACCCAGTCTGTTATAAAATTTGCTCAATTGTGTTACAACATTTTTTTGAAGTTGGTTTATTCTAAGTAGCATCCAAATAAGGTCTACAAATTGCTTTTGGTTGCTGTGTCTCTTAACGCTCATTCAAACTAGAGAAGCCCTGCATCTCCCCTATGCCTTTGGTTGATGGCAGAAACTGGGTCATTTGCTCTAGAGAATGTCCCACATTCTGAACTGGTCTTTTTCCTTCTTTGCTGTGTCATTTACGTTCTCCTTTCCCTCTGTCTATCCCATCCACAGAAGTTAGCTCTAGATGGTTGATTTCGTTTAGATTCAACTGTTTTGGCAAAGAGATTATACGAGTGGTGCAGAATCCTTCCTATCCCATTCCATGAACACATGCACGACGTCCTGTCACCCACAAAGCTCGAAGCTCAATCAAGCTTCGGGGACAGGTAGTGACAGCCTGAGTCTTCTGTTGTAAAATTCCTCACTCTTCACCTGTCTGTCATTGACAATATGGCTCGAAACAATCATTTTATTAGAGGTTGTAGAGGGTTGTTTTTAGAAATTCATAATCCTTTCACATTTATTAGGTTAGATGCCTCCCATACAGTGAATGTGTCCACATCAGTGAGGGCTATTTGGATACTCTCAAATACAGTTCACCCAGGAAAAGCCAGGGAGGTGCTTAATTTTTTCCTCTTAACTGCTCATTTTCAGAGTAGGGATTTGGGCCCTAGTTAATTGCAGTAGTGTCCAGAGAGGTTTCTTGTTTATTTGCTTCTTTTGCTCTTTTTTTTTTTTTTGGTGGGGGATAAAGACTATCTCTCAAATGATGATGCTGATGATTGATGTGCTTAGGCTTTGTGTCTCCACCCAAATCTCATCTTGAGTTATAATTCTTAAACTATAATTGTAATCTCCAAGTGTCAAGGGAGAGACCAGGTGAAGATAATTGGACCATAGGTGATGATAGTGATATGCTCTTCTAGTGATAGTGAGTGAGTTATCATGAGATCTGATTGTTTTATAAGGGACTTTCCCCCTCTTTTCTCAGCACTTCTCCTTCCTGCCACCTTGTGAAGAAGGCGCCTTACTTCCCCTTCACCTTCCACCATGATTGTAAGTTTCCTGAGGCCTCCCCAGCCATTCTAAACTGTGAGTCAATTAAACCTCTTTCCTTTATGAATTACCCAATCTCAGGTATTTCCAGATAGCAATATGAGAACAGACTAATACAATGATAAACTCATGGTTTTTCTGTCCTCAATGTGTTTCAGTCAACTGCATTCACAATCCTTTTCATGCTTACAGTGTTCCATCTTTGACCCATGGGGGTCCTTTCGTGTTGGTGTTTGTGTCAGTTTCACATGACTCCAATGGTCTCCAATGGCTTCCTTGCTTCACGGCCCAACAAGATGTCTCAGCTCCTGTTGTGTTTTCTTTTTCCTGGACCTGAAAGCAGCCATTCCTTCCAAGAGCCCTGATTCCTTCTACTAGGCCTGTTGATTATATTTTAAAATACGAAGTACGTGTCTCTTTATGTGCATCAGCCTGGATCTGAAAGGTGACACCTATGTCTACACCCCCACTCCAAAGCCTCCTACATGGTGGCTGGCTCCACTTCATCCCAAAGGTCTGGAATGGATGAGGTTCTGTGGTCCCCTTATAAAGCCTCTTGCATTCCAAATGTGTAAATTATTTTATTCTTAGTATTTCCCTAACACAACTGTGAGTCTGAGAACGGACAGATGCAGTGAAATGTAAACCAAGTTATGAGCTAGTCAAAGAGAGATGCGGGAGTGCAAGCTCACAGGGCATGGAGGCCAAGGAGCAGTGAGACTCATGGACAAGGATCAAAATGTGGGTGTCAGCCCTGAAAGACTATCTCCCTTTCTCTGGGAATGTCACCCTCTTAGAGGAGAACACAGCTTCTAGAAGGATTCTCAGCAGAGAGAGAGGAGGGGAACCCCTGGCTAAGGTCAGCTGAGAACACCCACACCATCAATGTGGGGACAGACATCACAGACAAGTCCCCTCATGTCTGTGACTTCAATCTCCTGCCCTTTGAGAAGACAGATGAACTGGTTCAATGAATGAACCAGGAAATGTTCACACCAAGTTCCCCTTAACGTGAGCAAGGAGAAATTCATACAAACTATAAATGTCAATAAACCAATTGCCAATGGAGTTTTTGAATCAATGAATACTAGGAATCCAGGAAAGCAGAGCCCTTCTGAGATGCGACATGGACTTTCTAGATGGCTAAGGGAAGGTGAAGTTTTGATTTCACCATTCAGACCCTCACTCAACACAGCTGGTTGATTACCTTTCATGCAACATTCATCTCTTCTTCTCCTCATCTTCCCATTGGGATGGAAAGAATCCTCCACTATGCAGCTGGGTACTAGTGTAGACTGAGGATTGAGCATCTAGCTAAATTTAAGCTCTGGGCTGTCGTCCATGTGCTGAGCAATGCTGTTCAATTAGCAGATCTTTCCTTTGTAAACCATGTGGTTGACTGCACAGTTTGAGTCCCTGCCAACAAAATAATTTTTATATGGGCTGCCACTGCTCAGTGTTCTGCAAGTCATTCCTCTTGCTTAAGACCATACAAGGTTAGAGTTTTGTCTACTTCTTTTCAAGGTTCAGCTAACTTATGGCTGCAGGTTTTCACAGACAATTCAAAGGAACCCAGCATTCTGATGTTCCCAGGAGAAGAAATGTGGGGAAATAAGACCCCTGGCTGACATGCAGAAGAGATGAACAGTGAGAATCTCTCTGAGTTTACCCAGGTGGGCTTTACAATATACTTTGCTCTGAAATCCTGTGCTCAGGCCAAGCCCCGATATTTTAAACAGACAGAAAATTGGCTGGGAGCCTCCCTGAATGACTGTGCTGCTGATGTCATTTTACACCTGCCACAACCATCTATCTTCTGAGGGTGCAAAAACAAGTCTGAGATGGCTTTGAAGATAAGCACATTCAGGACGTGCTGACTTGCAAGCAGTGTGTGTGTGTGTGTGTGTGTGTGTGTGTGTGTGTGTGTGAGTGTGTGATCATAATGCCACAGAGCAGAGGTGGGGAGGCATGTGTGGAAACCCCAGGAGAAAACAGCACCTAGAAAAGTTGCCTGGGTTGGGGTAGGATGAATTTTGAGCATCACTCAAGCAATTTTGTTTCTGCAACCTGTATCTGTCTCTCTTCTCCTTCCCTTCTGGGTCCCCCTTCATCAAAATAAATACCCAAATATGAACCCTGGCAGGGTGGAATAGGTTATTACTGGTCAAATATCACAGCTGAAGTCACTGCAGAGATAGCAGAGATAGCCAGGGTGGCACAGACCTTACTTCGGGGGTCTCTTTTTTGTTTTGTTTTGTTTTTTGAGGCAGTTTTTCTCTTGTTGCCCAGGCTGGAGTGCAATGGTGCAATCTCAGCTCACTGCAACCTCTGCCTCCTGGGTTCAAGCGATTCTTCTGTTTCAGGCTCCTGAGTAGCTGGGATTATAGGCACATGCCATCATGCCTGGCTAATTTTTTTTTTTTTTTTTTTTTTTTAGTAGAGATGGGGTTTCATCATATTGGTCAGGCTGGTCAGGAACTCCTGACCTCAGGTGATCCACCCGCCTTGGCCTCCCCAAGTGCTGGGATTACAGGTGTGAGCCACCACGCCAGGCCTTGGGCATCTCTTTAGGGAGGGGCCCCATCCCCTCCTCAGTCCAGTCGGGAATATAATACTTTTGAAGATTACTGGGAAAGGGTTTTTGTCTTGAAAGCAGAAGATGCACATTCAGCCAGCAAAAAGCTTCCACTCCTGAACTGATATGAAAATATTGAGAAAAACAGCTGTCAGGAGACTTCACAGTTAGACTTTTTGCCCTACCTTTGTCCTCCTGCAAGAGGCAAGTTCTAGCTGTGGCAGCCTTCACAATCGTCTTGCATCGCAAATGCCCAAATTGCCATTGACATCTATTATCCAAGCTCCTGGTAGGTCTCAGGGGCCCAGGGAAACATGAAAGAAAGCAGAGACCGAGGTTTGCTTCCAACACCCCTAGAGCATCAGGTGGGGTGAGATCATGAGGCCCAGCAGCAACTCCGCCCTTCACAGCTTGCTTTCTGCTGACTTCATTGAGCTTGCTAGCAGCCCTCACCTGGACTGGAGGCAGTATTAAGAATTAGTGGTCATAGGACCACATGCAGTGACTCACGCCTGTAATCCCAGCACTTTGGGAGGCTGAGGTGGGCGGATCACCTGAGGTCAGGAATTCGAGACCAGCCTGGCCAACATGGTAAAACCCCGTCTCTGCTAAAAATACAAAAATTAGCCGAGCGTGTTGGCACGTGCATGTAATCTCAGCTACTTGGGAGGCTGAGGCACAAGAATTGCTTGAACTCAGGAGGTGGAGGTTGCAGTGAGCCGAGATCGTGCCACTGCACTCCAGCCTGGGTGACAGAGTGAGGCTCCCTCTCAAAAATCAATCAATCAATCAATCAATCAATCAATACAAGAATTAGTGATCATAGGTGCATCCAACCATGTGTCTTCCAGGGCTGCAAGACTGTACCCCACAGCAGTAGAGCTGAGAGCCCCTAGCTCTGTAAACATGGGTGGCAGGGCCTTGGCAGAAGGGTATCAGATGTGTGCTCAGTGGATCTCACCCTCTGGTGCCAAGGTGCAAGCTCATTTCCTCTGCTTGCGTTTTCTGTCTTCTGGTCCTGCTCCATCATAGGCTGCTTCTCCTTGCAAACTTCTCCATGTCTTCATTTTCCTGTCTCCTTCCCTTCCTCTTCTCTTTCCTCCTTTCCTCTGTGTACCTGGGATCATTCCAGCTGACACAATCTCTGCCTCCCAGGCCACTGACTCAATCAATTCACCTAGCGCCAGGCCCTGTTCCCAACACTGGAGGATGGGATGGGAACAGGGCAAAGAGATCCTGGACTTCCACTGATGGGGTGAGATGTTGGAACAGACTGCTCATAAGGAGGCAAAGAGGTAGATACAGTAATTTCAGGGGATGGGTAGTGCAGTAAAGAAGATAAAATGGAGAAATGAGACAGAAAGTGATGGTGGAGAGGGAATCACTGTTTTAGCCAGTTTGGTCAATAAGAGTTTTTTTTTTTTTTTTTTTTTTTTTGAGACAGAGTCTCACTCTGTTGCCCAGGCTGGAGTGTGGAGTGCAGTGACGTGATCTCAGCTCACCGCAACCTCCACCTCCCTGGTTCAAGCAATTCCCCTGACTCAGCCTCCTGAGTACCTGGGATTACAGGCGTCCGCCACCACGCCTGGCTAATTTTGTATTTTTAGTAGAGACGGTGTTTCACCATGTTGGCCAGGCTGGTCTCAAACTCCTGACCTTGAGCAATCCGCCCACCTCAGCCTCCCAAAGTACTGGGATTACAGGCGTGAGCCATCGTGCCCAGCCAAGGCATGTCTTTTTTAACTTCAGACTTGAATATTGAAAAGAAGGTGGCTGTGTGAAGATATGTGAGAAGGCGTGGCAAGTGCAAAGGTCCAGAGACAGCAGGCAGCTTGCCGTAGTTGAAACAGAAGGAGGCCAATGTGGCTGGAGCTCAGTCGGCCTGGGGTACAGTGGTAGAAGATTCAGTTAGAAAAGTTACAATTTAAAGGAAAGGGTTTGGGTTTGGTTTGGTTTAAATGGAAGACTGTGGGGTTTCAAGCAGATGAATGGTGAGCTATTATTTGTATCCGTGAAAGCATCTGAGACAGACATGGTGGCTCACGTCTGTCATCCCAGCACTTTGGGAGGCGAAGATGAGAGGACTGCTTGAGGCTAGCAGTTTGAGACCCGACCAGCCTGTGCAACCAAGAGACCCTGTCTCTACAAAAAATATTTAAAAATTAGCAGGGCATGGTGGCAAGCACCTATAGTTCTAGTTATTAGAGAGGCTGAGATGGGAAGATTGCTTGAGCCCAGAAGGTTGAGGTTGTAGTCAGTTTTGATTATACCACTGCACTCAAGCCTGGGTGACACAGCACACCCCTGTTTCAAAAAGAAAAACAAAACAAAAAAAGGCCAGGTGTGGTGGCTCACACTTGTAATCCCAGCACTTTGGGAGGCAAAGGTGGGTGGATCACCTGAGGTCAGGAGTTTGAGTCCAGCCTGGCCATGGTGAAAAATTAGCTGGGTATAGCGGCACGTGCCTGTAAACCCAGCTACTTGGGAGACTGAGGCAGGAGAATCACTTGAACTCAAGAAGTGGAGGTTGCAGTGAGGCAAGATCATGTCACTGCATTCCAGCCTGGGCAACAGAGCAAGACTCCATCTCAAAAAAATAAAAAAAATAAAAGAAAAAGACAAGCATCTGTCTGTGTAGTGGAAGAAGAATTGCAGAGAGGGTGGAGTGGTGGCTGGGAAATCAGCTGGGAGACTTTGTAGGGGAGAGGTGAGGGTGGCTTAATCCAGTAGTGTAGCAGAAGATGGGGGGAGAAGGGGTCAGACTCCCTCTACCTTTGAGAATCACATTGGATGTAATGAAGATAAAGAAGCTAAATTTCCTTCCCATCCCTTCTTTCACCCCTCCCTCCCCTTCCCTTCCCTTCTCCCTTCTCCTCTTCCTCTATGTCCCCCTCCTCCTTTGCTTTCTCTCCTCTTTCTTCTCCTTTTCTGTCTCTTTCTTCCTCCTCACAATGGAATGGTGCCATATTCTGACAGTAGCAGATATAGGGTAGGGAAAAAAGAAAATCAAAAGACGTATTTTGGCCAGGACTACAGCAAGCCTCTATGGCAATTCTTCTCTGAAAATTAGAGAAGGCACTCCCTATATCAAAAGGTACCTTTTCCACAGTGTGCATAAAGCCCCACACCAGAGCTTATGGCTTTGTGAACCTAACATGGGCTAGATCTCAGCCTCTTTTCCTTCCATGGATGGCTGCCTTTATGCAGTGCACAGGTTGGACAACAAGACATGGTGCCCCTGGTCTGGGCTATATTAAGTCTAAGATGCCTACTCGGCATCCACATGAAGATGTTAATTAGATAGCTGAGTAGATAGGTCTGGATGTCAGGGAGAAATGGGGCTAGAGGTATACATTTAGGAATCCTAACAGCATGCGGTGTTTAACATCAGGGGACTGGATGAGGTGCTGTTTTTTTTTTTTTTTTTTTGAGACAGAGTCTTGCTCTGTTGCCCAGGCTGGAGTGCAGTGGCACAATCTTGGCTCATTGCAGCCTCTGCCTCCTGGGTTCAAGCGATTCTCCTGCCTCAGCCTCCTGAGTAACTGGGACTACAGGCCCACGCCATCAAGCCAGGCTAATTTTTGTGTTTTTAGTAGAGACAGGGTTTCATTATGTTGGCCAGGCTGGTCTCAATCTCCTGACCTCATGATCCTCCTGCCTTGGCCTCCCAAAGTGCTGGAATTACAGGCGCGTGCCACCGCGCCCGGACGAGGTGTTCTTTATGTGAGTGTGGATAAGGAAGCATGGGGGGATGACAATGAAGCTTGGGACACTTGGGCACTATTTAGCAAGTAGGAGGAGGCAGAAAATGCTACAGAGACCCAGAAAGAGCTGTTGGTGAAATATGAGGATAACCTGGAAATTAACAGCCTAGAAATCAGTGGAGAAAATGTGTTAAGCAGTAGAGATGGGCTCCGTGGGATGTTGGTGAGAGTTGGAGTAAGATGAGGATGCGCAGAGCTTTTGGCAAGACAGAGATGCTGGGGCGCAGAGTGCTGGAAACGGAGAGGGTGGTTGAGCAGAATGGGCTGGGGAGAGAGAAGGAAAACAGAGGCAGCCATTTTCAGATGTTGGGATCAAAAGGGTAAGAGAGAAAGGGAGGAGGTGGATCTGGGTTAGCTGTCCCTGGCTGGGACAGGTAATCTTTAAAAAGACACAGCTTCTTATTGAGGAAATGATCCAGTAGTGAGGGAGAAATCGGTGGCTCAGGAGGGAGGGCAGATCCCAGGTGCTGAGTTGTCGGGAAGGAGAGGAGAGAGGGTCACCGGCCAGGAGGCTGGCAAATGGTGGGAAGGGCGTGGCTCTCCACCGCTTGCCTCTTGTATAGCCAGGTTATAAGTTGAGAGGGGGAAGCGTGAGGTGGGAAAAGAGAAGAGAAAGGATGACGTAGTGATCTATAGAGTGGGAAGTGAAATGTGGGATTGTGGGGGCTGGTGCGGGCTCCCTGCAGATCTGCAGCCACTGCAGGGTGGCGTCTGTCCCCAGCTACCTGCAGCTGCAGACACAGAGCTGGTGCAACTGGAAAGGAGGCCGAGAAAGCAAGGGACTGCATGGAATATGCAGGGAAATAATTAGAGCAAAGGGCACAGACTCTTAAAAACAAAAACAAACAAAACAAAACAAAAAAGGGAAAAGTCTGAAGTAAACATATCAGAGTATAATTATAATTTTTGGGCAAACAAAACCTTTCTTAACTAAGTCACAGTGGGAGGAAGTATTAAGAGAGCTATTCAACTAAACTAAATATATATGTGTATATGCACACACACCAAATATTCTGTAATGTGTATGTAAATGCACACACATGCCAAAGATACTGTCAGGGAAATTGCAAGCGAACACTTATTTTATAAATTAGTTTTTAAAGCACTTACTAAGTTCAAGCCCTGCAGTAAGAAATTTATAAGCATTATTTTGATTTAATCCTCTGTATAGTACTTTACTATAGGTACAAGACTTGAACTTTAAAGTTCACATTTTAAACTAAGTTATAATGCTTCTTCCAACCTGGAAAGAATATTTACAACATATAAGGCAATTTTAAAAGACTGAATATGCAGGGATTATTAAAAGCTCCTATAAATCAGTAAGAAAAGAAAAACCTAACAGAAAAATAAGCAAGAAGCTACAACCAGGGAAGGCGCTAAAGAAGGAAATACAAATGGCTAAAACTATGATTCTCAGCATCACTAAGTAGTAAGAAATGCAAAATTACAAAAATAATAAAATCCTATTTGATTAACAAAGATTAAAAACGTACTGAGAGTTGCTGCTGTCATACATTTTGTCAGAGTTTAAACTGGTACACCTTCTTTTTTTTTTCTTTTTCTTTTGACAGAGTCTTACTCTGTTGCCCAGGCTGGAGTGCAGTGGCACGATCAGATCTTTGCTCACTGCAACCTCTGGCTCCCGGGTTCAAGCGATTCTCCTGCCTCAGCCTCCTGAGTAGCTGGGACTACAGGTACATACCACCACACCTGGCTAAAATTGCTACAGCTTTTGTAATGAGCAATTTGGCAATATTTGAGGTCATCTCCTTTTACCCAATAATTCCTCTTTAAAATGTATTTAATGGAAATGAAACATGCAAAGATATACGTTCCAAGGTTTTGTTATCACATTCTTTATTATAGAAAAAAAGGAAACTGTTCAAATGTCCACCAATAAGGTACTGGTGACAAACTATGTAAACTACAAAATGAAACTCAATGCAAAATGTTAAAAATATTGAGACTGCTGTGTGTCTGAATGTGTTCCCAAAATTCATATATTGAAACGTAATGGCCAGTGTGATAGTATTAAGAGGTGGAGGCTTTAGGAGGTGGTTATACCATGAGGGTTCTGTCCTCAGGATGGGATTAGTCACTTATAAATGGCTGGAGAGAACCAGATAGGCCCCTTTGCCTTTCTATCCCTTCCACCAGGTGAGAACACACAGCATTCAAGGTGCCATCTTGGAAGTGGAGAGCAGCCCTCGCCAGACACCAAACCTATTGGCCATTGATCTTGGACTTCCCAGCCTCCAGAACTGTGATACATTTGTATTATTTACAAATTACCCAGTTTAGGCATTTTGTTACAGAAGCACAAATGGACTGTATAAGAAGCAAAAGAATTGACTTTGAAAAAGTCTACAGTATCTTGTTTAGAGAATAAAGTAGGTTCACTCAGTATGTAGAGTATTTAGCATCTATAATACACACACATATACACATAAGTATATAAAAATTATAGAATAATATACACAAAATTTACTGTTCTTTGGTACATGGGATTTTGGGGGACTTTTACTTTTATTTTCTATGTGCCATTATTTAAGTTATCTTGCACTGAATATATTTTTATAGTCACAAAATAAATAAAAATGTAAAATAAAATTTCATGTAATTAAAATTAAGAGACCTACTGCCTCATTCTCCCAAGTAGCTAGGACTACACGCATATACTACCATGCTTAGCTAATTTTTTATTTCTTGTAGAGATGGAGTCTTGCTCCATTGCCCAGGCTGATCTCAAACTCCTGGCCTCAAAAGATCCTCCCACCTTGGCTTCCCAAAGCGCTGGGATTATCGATGTGAGCGGTTGTGCCTGCCCCATAGGTATTCTTTATCCTGCAGAGTTCCCAGCATAACATCAAGTATGGAGTAAGTATCAAAGAGCACTTAACTGAGAAGTTGCTTCAACGATACTTGCTAACACACTTGCTTTTGATTGCTGCATTTGTTGGACTAACAACACTTGTTCTGTGCCCACTTTACCTATTAATTAGGAGAGCTTAAGACACTTGAGTGCTCAAGGTAAATTAGTGGAAGCGTTCACAGCAGAACTCGGGGCATCTTGAGGTCTTTATTCGGGTCATCTATTTCCTTGGTGCTTAGCACAGAAGTCATGTTGCACATAGTCAATAAATATTGGATGAATGGATTAATGAAATAATGAGTATATCCATACATCTTTCAAAACATTTGTGTTTGCGAAAATGTTCTACGTTCAAAACCATCATATGTTAGACCCTTCTATCCAAGTTTGGTCTGAGGACCAGCAGCAATGGTTTCATGCAAGAGCTCCTTAGAAAGGCAGGATCTCGTTATGACTATACCCATGTCACCCTTAGCCCCAGCTGCTGAATCAGATCAGTACTTGTCTCTGACCCCCAGGAATTCTTATGCATGGCCAAGTGTGAGAAGCACTGTTTCGGAGGGAAGTACTTGGCTGCCACTTTTCTTTTCTTTTTTTTTCTCGAAATGGAGTCTCACTTTGTTGCCCAGGCTGGAGTGCAGTTGCATGGTCTCAGCTTGCTGCAACCTCCACCTCCCGGGTTCAAGCGGTTCTCTTGTCTCAGCCTCCCAAGTAGCTGGGATTACAAGCACATGCCACCATACCTGGCTAATTTTTGTATTTTTAGTAGAGACAGGGTTTCACCATGTTGGCCAGGTTGGTCTCAAACTCCTGACCTCAAATGATCTGCCTGCCTCAGCCTCCCAAAGTGCTGGGATTACAAGAGTGAGCCACCGTGCCCAGCCTTGCTATGTATATATTTTTTAACTTCTGGGTTTAATGCTTTTTTCTGCCTCTTTGTTACCTAATTATTGGGTTTCAAGGTTTTGCTTGAGAATGGACCAGAAGAGGATGTTCTGAGCAACAGCAAACTTTTGCCAGCAAGGATAGATTTTTTGGAGGGTTTTTGCTGTCTTTTTTTTTTTTTTTTTTTTTTTTAAATCAAGGATAAAATATCTGAGTTTTCACGTTGTGACTGATCCTTTGTTTTCTCCTTTTGCTTTGCCTGGTTTCGGCCTCTACTGGGATGGTCAGGATTAATGCAAGAAGGCCCCCTCTTTAGGCTGTTAACCCTTCATACCCTGCACCTGTAGCAAGGCTGGGTGGCCCTGAGAAGTCACCTGGTTGGGAGTGTTTTCCATTTGGGAGTAGCTTAGAGCCCAGTTTGGCTTCCAAGGACAAAGAAGGCTGCCGTCTCACCCTCCTCTCTACTGGCCACACTCCTAGAGCCCCATGAAATCGGCCACTGCCTGCCAGCTCTTCACAGACGGGCCGGGGCGGTCTCTGCAGGGGTGTCCAGGATCATGATTGAGGGGCCCTGGCAGGCAGGAGTGGAAAACGAGGCCTCGATTCCAAGCCCGAGTCATGCTTGTAAGCTCCTTGCTGCTTTCCAATGGAGTGCGAATGCATGCTGTCCTCGGCCAGGGTTCTGAGCTGGGCCAACCCTCTCAGGCAGGGCCCAGGGCAGTGTCTCCTTGGGGTTGTGCCCCCAATGCCCACAGGGAGGCAGGGCCACAGTGAGTCACAGGGGTGCAACAGCTCTGTCACTTGAAAGGCTCAGGGAGCAGCTCTGCTCTCCTTGTCTCTCCACCCCCACTTCTGTAGTCCTCATCCCATCTAGTCTGAAGCAGGGCTGAACTGGGCTACAGAGTGTCTGTCTTGAGCTGCAGAAACTTGACTCTGTGACTGGGACAGACAGTGCTGTCAAGATAAAGCTTCCAAGGATACAGCCTCTCCAGCACCTTAAATTTATCCAACAGACTTCTGCCAGTCTGTCTGAAATAACAGAGGTAAGTACCGTAGGACAGCGGAAAATGCCTTTCTCTAGCCTTCTAGGTTCCCTGGCTGGGCTATGAATTCAATTGACATAAGGCGGATGAACAGGCAAAAACCATAGTTAATTATGCATGGGAGTCCCACAAATTGGGAGCCTCCAAAAGGAGTCAGATGATTGAAGCTTTTATTTAGCATCCTGAGCGACTGAAAGGAATAGGGACTTGGGGCTTCTTAAGGGTGGTGGTAACACAACCTTCATTTTCCTTTCTTATGATCTGAGTTCTTCTTTCCTGGTTGGTAAGATTCCCAGAGGGGATTCATGACCTTCGAGTTCCTTTTGGAGGATCTGTCTCTTGGCAGATAAGGGGATCTCAGGGAAACGTCTGCCGGCATCTGCTACTCCCCAGGAGCCTTCAGTTCAAAGTACTCAGCATACAAAACATCATGTTTTGGGGTGGCATTTCCTGAACTCCTTTGGTGTCATCCAATTTTAATTGTATCCAAGGTTGTTGAATAAAGTTGGATTTTATGAAGAGGTAAAATACTGTTGCAATGAGGGAAACATTTCTGGAGGTTCAGAGGTTTATTCTAAATGAATCATAGGCAACTTCTAGCTTTCTCTCTCTCTCCCCCAACTTTCTTTCTTTTTCTCTTTCCTTCTCTTTTCTTTTGCTCTGTAGACCAGGCTGGAGTGCAGTGGCATAATCTCAACTCACTGCAACCTCCACCTCCCTGGTTCCAGCAATTCTCAAGCCTCAGCCTCCCAAGTACCTGTGACTACAGGCATGTACCACCATACCTGGGTGATTTTTGTATTTTTAGTACAGACAGGATTTCACCATGTTAGCCAGGCTGGTCTCGAACTCCTGACCTCAAGTGATCCACCCACCTCAGCCCCCCAAAGTGCTGGGATTACAGGTGTGAGCCACCGCGCCTGGCCTCTAGCTGTTTTCTTGAAGAAAGCATCCTACAAAGTGTGGACACATCATTCCAGGTCCAGACGAAGACAGATCAACAGGCCCAGAAGCTACTGGCTTGAGCTGCTAAGTATTTCAACTCACTACCTGTCATTCACCCACCTTGGTAATTGGCCCAAACTGAACTCAATGGTTCTCTAAAGGGCAAAGCAAAGATTAGTCTGTCCCTCACTGTTAAGAAGGCTCTTCTGGCCAGAAGCAATAAGCATCTCTCTTTTTATTTTGGAAGCAGAAGCAAGGTGTTTTTCATGCAACCTCTGGACAGAGGAAATGCAGTATATCCCAGCATACTGGCAGGGACATGGGCTTGGGAGACAGGGACAGCTAAGTGGGCATTTTAATGCTGCCACCTGCAAGCTGTGAGATTGGGTAAGGGAGTTATCCTTTCTGAGTCCCAGCCTCTGTAGTTGTAAAATGGAAATAGCAAACTCCACTGCAAAAGTTGGTTGATTTAATATAGGAACATCCGAAAAGCTCCTAATTCTGTGCCTGCCATGGTGTTGGGTGCTGGGAAGTATTCTCTCTTTATTGGCATCAAAGATTTTCCATGGAGATGTGCGAGAGAAAGGGTGGCTTCACCATGACTTTTTTTTTTTTTTCTTTTGAGACAAGGTCTCACTCTGTCACCCAGGCTGGAGTGCAATGGCCCAATTTCGGCTCACTGCAACCTCCACCTCCAAGGTTCAAGTGATTCTCGTGCCTCAGCCTCCCAAGTAGCTGGGATTACAGGCACATGCTGCCATTCCCCGCTAACTTTTTTTTTGTATTTCTTAGTAGAGACGGAGTTTCACCATGTTGGGCAGGCTGGTCTCGAATTCCTGACCTCCAGTGATCCACCCGCCTCAGCCTCCCACAGCAGTGCTAGGATTACAGGTGTGGGCTACTGCATCCGGCCCTTCACAATGACTTTTTTTAAGCCTACCTAACTGTCCTCCCAACTTCCCAAGTGCCTCAAGCCGGGTAATGAGACATGCTTTCCCAACTCTTTATCCAGCTTTGTGAAAATCATGGCTACGAGCACCAACCTCCCTAATGGAATTAGGTCTTTTTTCAGAAGTGCGAATTCTCCTAGGAGAAAAAGAATGCTGAGTTCCGGGCACCACATAGGGATGCATGTCTGGGATGTGCTTTTCTAATCCCTGGAAGTGCCTGACTTCCTGAGAAGACTGAGTGGGGCTGGGGATAAAATGCTGACAGATGAGAGGGGAGATGGGGAAACAAGTGTGACAACAAGTCAGAAAAGCGAGGCATAGGCCTCGGAAAATTGGTGTGGCTTTGCTCTCTGGTGTCACGCCATTTATTTGATGGATGATAAACCTGATACATTTATAGTGGAATCTCTTCCCACACTGGCCGTTATACTTTATAAAGATTTTCTAAATGATCTCAGTAGAAATCCCAGTTTTATGAGAAGCCAAATTTTCACCATGTGATGCTATCTTGAAAAACATATGTCCACAGATATTCCTGGACACCAACTTTTAAAACCACCATTTCTCTTTCTTATACCATAGAAATATTTAGAAGAATTTTTAGAAACAATTTTTTTAGAAATCGGCAAATCATAAAAATGTATCAAATATTTAAGATACTCAAAAGGAGCCAAAATAATATAATGAATACACCCATGTAGCTGTTAACCAGTTTAATTTTATAGGGTTAAAAACAATAAATATAAAAATATTTTTCAGGCTGGGCGAGGTGGTTTATGCCTATAATCCCAACACTTTGGGAGGCCAAGGCAGGCAGATCACTCAAGTCCAAGAGTTCGAGACCAGTGGGTGACATAGTGAGACCCCCATCTCTACAAAAAATTTAGAAGTTGCCAAGTGTGGTGGCACACACCTGCAGTCCCAGCTAGTCAGGAGGCTGAGGTAGGAAGATCGCTTGCACTCAGGAGGTGGAGACTGCAGTGAGCTATGGAGTGCTCCACTGCACTCCAGCCTGGGCAGCAGAGTGAGACCCTGTCTCCAAAAAAAAAAAAAAAAAAAAAAAAAAATTCCTAAAAGGCATATTGATGAAATAACAATACAAAAAAGGAAAGTAAGAGAATCCTGAACACAGACTTCAGGATGGTAGTTATGTTGAGTGGAGAAGCAAGGAAACAAAAAAGGATCACGGAGCGAGAGGGATTGTCCAGGATTTAGCCTTCTTAGAGGGTATCATGAATCAAAATCTATTAGAAATTCTGCCTCCAAAATTCTATCAAGTCTTCCTCTAAAAGACTTAAAGCCCAGGTGAGAGAAAATTCTTGAGCTCTTCAAAAATCACAGGTCTAAGAAAACATAATAAGGTCGGGTGCAGTGGCTCATGCCTGTAATCCCAGCATTTTGGGAGGCCAAGGCGGACAGATCACCTGAGGTCAGGAGTTCGAGACCAGCCTGTGCAACATGGTGAAACCCTGTCTCTACTAAAAATACAAAAATTAGCCAGGGGCTGTGGTGCATGCCTATAATCACAGCTACTTGGGAGGCTGAGGCAGGAGAATCGTTTGAACCCGGGAGGTGGAAGCTGCAGTGAGCCGAGATGATACCACTGCTCTCCAGCCAGGGCGACAAGGCAAGACTCTGTCTCAAAAAAAAAAAAAAAAAAAAAAAAAAAAAAAGACAATGAACTTTTTGGACAATGTGCTTCATATACTTCATTCAGTGAGTATGCAATCTGGATTCACAAAGCTAGTTTCTGGGGTGACACTTTATTCAGTGAATATGCAACTTAGATTCCCCAAAGCAATAGGCCAGCGTTGGGACTGACTAGATGTAGCAAAACAACCCAAGTTTTTTATACCACGGTTTAGGGACACAAAACCAGGGAACACTTAACCAGGCCTGTTCTATTGGGGTGACCAAAGAAGAGTTAAACAAATCAAACCAAAAGCACAAAATAAAGCCCATGTGAGCGGCACACGGCACACATGTAACTTCATATTATAAATCGCTTCCTCATCTTTTCAAAGGAAAGGAATTTCTATAAAGTGATTGTATTTACTACACATCTGGTATCAGAGATATTCAAGATTGCTATAAAATGATTATTTATAACTCAATAGCTACTCTTGTTTACTACATAGATTACATCACCATCCCATATTGTTACATTAAATCAGCATTTTCCCCACTTTTAGTGCATTTGTTATCAAGCCTGTGGCTCAGGCAAAAATGCCTTATAGAGAGCAGCCTAGAAGGTAATAAGTAAGATGTACTTCTAATCTGCCCCGGGTTCGAAAGTTTATTCCAGCTGAGTCCATATGTAACCCAGAGGAGAAGACCCTCTGTCTGTTCCCTTAGGCATTCTTCCCTCTTGGAATACCTTTCATGGAGGAGTGGGGTAATATCATCTTAGGTACAGAGCTCTGTAGGAGTACAAAGTCCCCTGTGGAGCTAAGGCAGCGAGAAGACTCTGAACTGGGCACTGGGTGGTGCTGATGGAGTGGGCACGTTTTGTTCTTGTGGTCATTTAGCAGCCACTCCTCCTTCTTTGCTAATTGCATTCTAATTTGGGGGAGGGAGGATAGAATTACTCCTGTCTTATGAGATGAGTTTGGGGGAGATTGTTACTCAAGGCTCCATGCCTTTCTCTGGTTAAGGGATATTCACTTGACACAAGCAAGACCAAGTGAGCTCTTTCTAACCCAGGAGCCTCTGTGGGATTGGAATCCCAATCCCTCCTTGTGTGGAGGAAGACAAGAAACAGAGTGATGAAAAGACAGAAAGCCTCAGAGTTCATTCATTAGAGTGGTGGTACTCGGATAAGACTGCCCCCAAATCCCAAAACCCTGAGAAAGCACCTGGTCCCCGTCCTTCTCTAAGCCTGGTTCTAAAATCCTAGGAGCCCCCTCAAACTCTTCCAATAAATTCCCCTGTGACTTTGTGGTTAACTTAGCTAGACTCTCCGTCTATTACTTGCCATCAAAGAACTTGAAGCCTAAACCCTGGGGCTGCCACACCATGGCTGAGTGGTCTTGAACAACTCACTTCACTCAACCCTAGAACAAACAGGACACAACCTGTCCTATGGAGTCAGCAAATGTGAAATCCCCAATCTGACGAGCAATACGGATTGAGTTTACACTGCTTCACACACTCTCTGGAGGCTCCTTAAAGATGTATGATGTATAAAAATCAATTCCAACTGCAGAATGAATGCTGACGGGTACCATCAGCTCCTGCCTGTATGTCTTCAACTCTCTCCCATTGGAAAAATCAATGAATCAGTAATAATATTGTCCCCTCCTGCCTGTAAAGGAAATCCGAGGTGAATCCCGAGGCTGCCATGTAAATTTCCTCATATTGTTGTTTTCCTTCCCCCTCTCCTGCCCCACACCTTTGAAAAAATGATGGGCTGTGATCCGTGTCCTAGTAACAGGAAGCCTGTCGGACCCGACTCTTTGCTGACTCTTTCATCTCCCAGCAGCTCCAGGAAGCAACAACAATTTAAAAAAAGGGGGAATCTGCTGCCATCACCCCCATCCAAACCAGGCTCAGGAAATTTTCCAGGGCCAGGCAGCCTTTGTGGAAGCTATGTAAGGACTGGAGAAACGCGTGTTCTTGTGCAAACAAACCCCAAAACAAAACAAGAGATACTGTCTTTGGACTGGACTTTGTCCAGCCTGGAGTCACAGTGCCCGTCAAGAGCCACTCCAGAATACTTGTACCTGGATCTTCACTAGGGGTAAGTCCTTGTTCTTGATTTTAAATATTTATTTAACCAACAAAGCGCTCTATTAATTCTAGTTGAAGGGCAGATGCAGAGACAGTGTTCTAGTTGCTAACGCTGTGTAAGAAAGCACCCCAGAGGGTCGTAGGTGAAACAACTATCTTAAGATGCCGGCTGATCGGGGCTGGGGAATTTGGAAAGGCCAAAGCAAGGGTGGCTTGTCCCTGCTCTGTGGTTCTTAGATAACTCAGAGGACTGGGGGCTGAGAGAGTGGAGGAAGGAGGACACACTTCCAGATGGCTTGTTAATGCACGTGGTTATGCACTGGGCAGGAACAAGGATGGCCAGAGGGCCAAGCTCAAACTGGCAGCTAAAGAGCCCAGAGGGGCAGACCTTAGGGGAGGCGGTACCCACTGCCTGCCTTATAGACCCTGTCCCTACCATCACCTTGACTTGCTTTCCACTATCTGTCATTGGTGGGAGCAGTCCCTAGCAATCCCAGATTCAAGGGAGGGGTATAGACCTCACCTCCCAAGGTGGGGTCAGTAACAAGGAACTGTGGGCCACATTTAAAACCATGACAGGCTAGTGAATGGCTTTCGGGGAGATTTATGGGTGATGGCAGCAGGAGAGTCTTGGAGAAGCCCAGATTCAGTCATTCTAAGCGTTCATCACAACGGATCTATCATCTGGGTTTCAAATACAGCTCTCAGATGACTGCTCTTCATGAGGCTGGGCACAGTGGCTCGTGCCTATAATCCCAGCACTTTGAGAAGTTGAGGCGGATGGATCAGCTGAGGTCAGGAGTTCAAGACCAGCCTGGCAAAAATGGTGAAATCCCATCTCTACTAAAAATACAAAAATTAGCTGGGTGTGGTGGTGCACACCTGTAATCCCAGCTACTTGGGGGGCTGAGGCAGGAGAATTGCTTGAACCAGGAGACAGAGGTTGCAGTCAGCTGAGATTGCCACCACTGCATTCCAGCCTGGGTGACAGGTGAGACTCCATCTCAGAAAAACAAAACAAAAAACCAACCAAACAAACAAAAGCAAAGACTGCCCTGTGTTTCCTTGCAGCCGGCCAGAGCAGAATGCAGTGTTCTCAGGACTACAAAGCTGGGTCACCCACACATGGTTGGACTTGATAAGTATCGTAACCTAACGAAGGATGCCATACTCTCCAGTGCCTGGGGGAGCCCCAGTGGGAATGGATCCAGATGGTGCTGGGCCTGGGCCAAAAGAGAAATGGGGGAGGACGGGTCCTTTCTCTCCTTTGTCCCTAACCTCCCCACTTCCTACTGCTGTCTGACTCAGAACTCTCATGAAAAACCCAACTTCTTACACTGATATTTCCCAGAGGCCTAATTGTGCAACAAGAAATAAAAACGCAATTAGAGAACTGAGGTCCAGCAGGAAATTCACATTACATAAATAAGACCTGGAGTGTGTAGGGGAGCGCCCCAACTCCCAGCCTTGTTAGTATTGAAGGCTGCGAGCACACAGCTCAGGGATCCTCTGATTTGGTGGATAACCCCTGTGAACAATAGTTCTCTGAAAAGGGATTTAGAGGAAAGAGACTTTATTCCTGTAAACAGTTTTCAAACTAGGGAAAGGCAGCCTTCGGTGTAAAATGAAGGTGCTTTCCAGACAACACAGGAGGGACTAGGCTTTCATAGAGAAAATTCCTGCCCATATTCCCACTCAGGTCCACTTACGCAAATAAAAGATTCAAACTTGCTTAATCTGATTGGTTGATGCTTGCTGAGTTCTGATTTGTTGACACAGGTCATAGTCTATTGGTTGGTTTGGGCAACATAAACAGGAACAGGAGCTATGAAAGTCCCAAAGTTAAGCAGATGTGGGTTTTTCCGGCAACTCAAAATACACGCGTGACTTCTAGTCAGCAAGTTGCCGCTTGGTTCTAAATTGAATTTAAGCCCCGTTAGCCAGAGTGTGAACCTTGAGAGAGCTGGCCTTTCAAGGTTCACACTCTTCACATGGGCTGGAGAGATTCCTATCATGACTGATTTTTCCATTCACCCATTGACAGACACTTGGATTGCTTCCACCTTTAGGGTGTTGTGGATAACACCAACACTCCTACAAACATGGATGCACAAAAGGCTCATTCTCCTCAACCATGGTGTATGTAGCTAGAGGGAAAATGCCAAAAGCTGCATTATGAGAAACAGTAAAGTCAAAACTGGAAAGATGGATCAAAGCGTGATGTCTCCCTGAAGCCCCTCTACTAGACTTGAGGTGAAGGAGAAGCACAGGAAGAAAAGTGCCTCAGTGCTCCAACAACTTTTTCCAAAGAAACCCTCTTTCTCATTTCTAACTTTAAACCTTTTAAAGCTTTGATTAGCATAGAGCTAAGGGTTGGAAAACATCATCACTTCCCTCCTTTGCAAGTCTGTGTAGATAGTTGTATATTATCTCCAAAGGTGGCTACCATCATTTCCTTCTCTCCCTATATGTGATTTCCTTCTCTATTGGCTCCATTCATCAAGAAGTAGAGGCGATTCCTGCTCTTCCTCTTTGAACTTGGGCTAGCCCTGTGATTTGCCTTGACCAATTGGACGTGGAGGAAGTGATACGGTGCCCGTGCTTAGCCTGGCCTTTGAGAGACCTGACATCTTCAGCTCTCTCTCAGGAGAGAATGCAGCAGACATGTAAGAAGGCTGATGAATCAGACCACCATATTATGAGGAAGCCCAAGCTAGCTGCATGGAAAGGGCACACAGAGAGCTGAGGAACCAAACCAACAGAAGCCTGAAGTCCCCAGCCAAATGACCCAGTTAAGCCACCTTAGCTGGTTCCCTGCTATGTGGTATTCCAGGTAAAGTCCCAGACTTTAGTCA
Source organism: Rhinopithecus roxellana (assembly GCF_007565055.1). Classification (NCBI taxonomy): domain Eukaryota; kingdom Metazoa; phylum Chordata; class Mammalia; order Primates; family Cercopithecidae; genus Rhinopithecus; species Rhinopithecus roxellana. Next base: position 97,336,967 of record NC_044559.1, on the reverse strand, counting down.
TGGAGGTGAGCCATTCCCTCTGTGCCCTGTACAAATTTCTGAGCCAAAGAATTTTGAGAAAATAAAAGATCTGTTTTATGCTGTAAAGTTTTGGTGCATCTTGTTATGCAGCAATAGAAAACCTAGAGCAGTGGTCTAGCACTTCATTTTGGAATGTGGGAATACTTAGTTTACTGTTTTATTCTTAGCCTTTTGAAACCTCAGCAGAAAATAAGACAAATAAAATCCCATTTTAACATCCTGCTACATACATTTCAAGATCATCTGTGAAAATGTAGAGGTGATGCTTTGTTAACCTTTAGCACCCTGTCTTAAAAGACACTATCATCGGGCAGAAGCCTCTACAAACAGAATCTTTACAATCAGCAACAGGCTGGCTCCTGACACTTCAGGGGCTGAGGCAAGAATACAAATAGAGACCTACATACCACATGTCTAGATACTTAAAGGCTGTAAATCAAGCCAACAACCTATTAAATAAAATATGCTGTAGCTTGCTGCTTTGAAAAAAATACTGTCATGATGATCTTGAAGTCCAAGTTCAAATTTAGAATTCTCAACTGTCTGGAATTCCGCAGTGGAATATGGTGGTGTGGGGAGAGCTGGCCTTGGCTCCAGGCCTTTGTTCCAAGCTCACCCTCTGTTCTCTCATTCCTTCCATGCTGCGGGAGGACTCATTCTCACCCACGGGGACATCCCAGCACACTCATCCAAACTCCAGTCACCAGAACATGCAGGGGTGTGATTCAGAAAGAGGAAAGTTATGTCCTCTTAGCTCTGGGGATGGCTTGTTCTGGAGGGAGGCACAAAACTGGATAAGAGTCAGGGTTATTTCCCTAGAGTTGGGGGCTGTAGTACAGTTTAGCAAACTGCAAAGTCTGATGGAATAGTCCCTTACTTCAGACAATAGTTGCAAGTTTAGGGGTCCCCAGGACCACCCTCAAGTTCAATAATTCTCTAGAATGGTTCAGAGAACCCAAGAAAGCACTATACATAGATGAGAGAGTGTGTGTGTGTGTGTTTGTTTTCACAGTTAAAATTTACACAAGAAAATTGATCAAGGGAAGAGACACACAGGACAAAGTCCAGTTGGGATCCAAAGGAAAAAGATCCTTTGGTTCTCTTCCCATGCATTTATGATCAGTGTATTGGTCCATTCTCACATTGCTGTAAAGAAATACCTGAGACTGGGTAATTTATAAGGAAAAGAGGTTTAATGAGCTCACAGTTCTGCAGGCTATACAGGAAGCATGATGCGGGCGTCTGCTTGGCTTCTGAGAAGGCCTCAGGAAACTTACAGTCATGGCAGAAGGCAAAGAAGGAGCCAGCACTTCACGTGGCCAGAGCAGGAGAAGAGAGAGAGGGGAAGTGCAACGCACTTTTAAACAGCCAGATCTCACAGGAACTCACTCACTATTGCCACAGTAACACCAAGGAGCATAGTGTTAAACTATGAGAAACCACCCCTATGATCCAATCACCTCCCACCAGGCCTCACCTCCAACATTGGGAATTACATTTTGACATGAATTGTAATTGGGCAGCTCCACACTGTATCAGATGGCATTGCCTCCTCCTGGCCATGACAATGCACACAGGGTACAACCAACCGGGGATGCTCACCTGAGCCTTGGCTATCCACAGTTTTTGCTTGGGGTCTATCATATACTACTTATGTGGGTGACCTTCAGTTTCCCCTTTTAGAGGTTCAGGCTAATAATTCTGGAGGTTGGAACTGATATGATGTGTCTCCAAGCCCCCATCATAAATCATATCATTACACTATCCAGTGGCTAAAGTCCCCAGGCCAACAAAGACCCTCTTATTGGGCAGGACATTCCAGGGGCTTGGAGATCACCACTCAGCGGCCAAGAGCAAAAGCCAAACTTCTCTTTCAGGAAGGCTAATCCTCCACTTCCCCAGGGCCCAGGGTTGGGACACTCTTGCCTAGATCTAGAATGATATTTTTCAGAAATACTCTCAATGCGTGACATAAACCCAAAAGGAGCAAGACAGCAGAAGAAATGATGTGGCTGCATATTGAACTCTCCAAGGACTCTACATTTAAAGAGATGGAAGAAATGGAAGGAAAATCCCAGTCCAAGAAGAGATGCAAAAAATGGCAGTGCTTAGCAGGAAAAATATTGGGAAGGCCAGAATGAGCTAAGGCTAGTGAAAAGCACCAGGCCAAATGGGCTTTTTAGGGGGCAGGGGGAAAGACAGTGTCAGGCTAGAGTGCAGTTGCAGGATCATGACTCACTGCAGCCTCAACTTCCTGAGCTCAAGTGATCCTCCTACTTCAGCCTCCTGAGTAACTGGGACTACAAGCTGGGATTACAAGCGCATGCCACCATGCCCAGCTAATTTTTTTAATTTTAATTTTTGTACAGATGGGGTCTTGTTGTGTTGTCTAGGCTGGTCTCGAACTCCTAGACTCAAGCAATCCTCTTGCCTTGGTCTCCCAAAGTGCTGGGATTACAGGTGTGAGCCACCAGGCCTGGCCCAAAATGGGCTTTTTAGCAACATTCCAAGAAGAAACACCAAGAAAGGTCTTCTCTGGGTGATGGTATGATGCAGCAGTGTGGGAAATTGGCTCTCTTGCCCCAAAAAGTTCCATGAAGTAGAGGTATCTGGTCACTTACCCAGTTAGAAAAGCAACAAAACTATGAGAAAATTAGAGCCAAAGAGAGCAAGAGGCTAAGGAGGGAAGGTCAAATGTTTGCAGCCCATCTGAATTTGGCTGGGAATCTGCAAAGCTCCCTTATTGCATTTTTTTCAGAGCAAAATGGGGAAACGTAAAGTAGGAGACAGAATTGGCAGGAAAGTCACATCTGGTTGTAGAGCACCATGCTCAAAGGTGTCCACCTGGAGGGCTCCTCCATTGGTTGTTTAAATTCCTTATTTTATTGCCAACTTGGATAAAAAAATTGAAGCTATTCTTATCACTGCACAGATGACATGAAGCTGGGAAGGATCACTGATACCTGGTAGAAGAATCAAGATTCAAGATCACAGGTTGAGTTCAGCAGCTCACACCTGGAGCCCCAGCACTTTGGGAGGTCGAGGTGGGAGGATCACCTGAGCCCAAGAGTTTGAGACTAACCTGGGCAACATAGCAAGACCCAATTTCTACAAAACATTTTAAAAATTTAGCTGGGTGTGGTGGCATGCAATTGTAGTCCCAGCTACTTGGGAGGCTGAGGCGAGAGAATCTCTTGAGCCCAGGAATTGGAGGCCATGATGGCATGTGCCACTGCACTCCAGCCTGGGTAACAGAGTGAGATGCCCATCTCAAAAAAGGAAAAAAAAAAGGATCTTGGCAGAATGTAACATAACAACAAAGGGAATTTAATTGTCATGTATGACAATTTAATTGTCACATATGTATATGTATATATAAAATTCTAAATTCAGATGGCTAAATGGCTAATTTAAAATGGATTTTAAAATAAGATGCTGATTATTGTGAAATGAACACTTTCAGAGGCAACATGAGAATATATAAATTTGTATAAACATATATATATGTTTTGTATGTACAAGTTTAGGTTATACATGCAACCAGGGAGACCCGGCTTCATAGGAATTCATGTGAAGAACCTTGAGGGGCTTTTAGTTAACTTTAAGCTCTGTGTGAATGCACAGTATAGTTACTCCAAACTATAAACAGGACCTTAGACACCTTCTGGAAGACCAGCATTTCAGCTTTGTATTTTAACCATCAGGTCCAGAGAGAGGTGGTCCAAATGATAATAACTTTGGAAATGGCATCATTTAGGACTGAAAAAGCTCAGAGTTTTGAGTCTGGAAAGAGAAGGCTTAGAGGAGACCTGTGGCTGCCCTGTAATATTTGAGGGGCTGTCACGGGGAGAGGGTAGTAGATTTATTCTATGGAACTCTGGAGTGGCAAGATTAGGATGTATGAATGAAGATTACAGGAAGAGTTCAACTCAATACAGGGAAGAAGTTTCCCAGATTCATGTCTTATATAGCAGTTAGCTTCCCATTCCTGGAAGTGTCCACCAGGGATATTGCAGAGAAGGTTTTTGGAATCCAGGGAGATACAATATCTGAATACAATGGCGGATTCCTGATGGTGGACGCTTCAAGCATGGTGGCAGGCTGCAGTGCTCATCAAACTAGACCATGAAGGCAGCTATTGGCTGCCCCTGCAGTAACGAAGGGATGGCTCTGGTCCCAGAACTAGATTACTTTTCCTCTTTAGTCTTAAAGGTTTGTAATAAATCAATAGCTTTGTTGCACCCAGACTGAGATTCTGGCTTTTCACATTGGCAAAAACACACTCTCATTTGACTGTAATGCAATTGGAATAAAATTAACTCACTTTCCATATGGTCAGGTGTGCAGAAAGCCCACGTCCTTCTTCCTTTTTCCTGGATTGGATTTCTTTTTTGTATGTTTCAAACATCTGCACTGCTCATGGTCTCCTATTTGTGGCTGATGAGATGTTGAGATGGCCCAGGGGCTGCCTTCTTTTACCCATATCTCTATAAAATTCACAGCAGCTATAAAAACCAGCTATTTTCTAGAAATTGTGCCTCTATATTTTCCACATACAAGATGTGGAACCTGCAAAGATATATCTGTGCTGACCTTGTAAAAGTTCAACTTGGCTTTTCTTGTCACTGCAAAGAGTACATTTGATGAGAATCAGATGGAGTTTGAGGTCATAAGTGGTAGTTTGCCAATAGAGTTTTACTTAAGAGATGGGAAAATAACAATAATAGATGCCTGTGCCTTCAGGCTAAGATGCTAATTATTGTGAAATGGACACTTTCAGAAGCAACAGGAGAATCTATACATTTGCATAAACTTAAGAAAGCTCTTGGGTGTTTCAGGGCCTGCAGGGATGGATAAAATATCTCCCAAATACTTACAAGGCTGACTTCTCTGAGAATGAGACTCATTTTTCCCTAACTGTGTAAATGTATGTGCTGTTAGGGATTCTGGTAGACATATGCACAGCAGATCCTCAGAGGTTAACAGAAAAATCGGTAGATCATGCTTGTGCTGATAATGCTCTTTCCAAACTCAGACGAAGACAGAGCCTACTGTCTTCATTAGCTGACATTACTACATCAAAATGAGGTTTACGGTGTTTGGCAATATGATAAATTATGATTGCATTTACTGTTATCACCCCCTCCAACTCTTTTTTTGTTTTGTTTTTTACATTTAAAAATGTCCTTTCAATGTTTTACTGATTTCTAGGAGTCCGAGAAAGAGACAACCTCATAGATGACACATACAGTGTTTTACTAAATCAATGAACTCTTGGTGGGTACTAGTAGGGAAATGTACTCTAATCTTCTCAAAAGGTCAATCAAGAGTTTACCCATGAGGGACTCCCTTGTATCCACTTTGTTAAACCCTCAGATGAAGAGAGAATAGGGATAGCATGCATGTACTGCCATTGGAAGTTGTCTTGTGATGTGGCCTCACAGAAACTTCCAGCTCTCTATGAGCACAGCCCCACTGTGTGCAGATACATATGTGTGCACACGTGTGCATCTGTGAAGGCTAGAGATGTGTGTAGGTGGACTGGGTGCCCCCCTCTTGCAGTGAAAATTAACCAAACACAAGGCTTTTTGGTTCTCAAATTCTACGCCATCTGAATTTAGAATTAAAAAGCGACTTCAGAAATGACCTTGTTGAATGTCAGAATCTGCTGGGGAGCCTTACAAAAAACAAACAAGAAACAATACCTGAGCGGTAAACCAGACCATTTGAATATGAATTTCTGGAAGTAGGGACCAGAAATTCTATTTTCTATTTTCTAAGCTACCCAGGTAATGCTGTTGTACATTAAGATAAAAGAATCACTGCTCTGGTCCAATCCCTTTTTCTTACATATTGAGGTCGACTAGTTAACTAGGGCCAGATTGGAGGTAGAATCTTCAGGTGTGTCCTTTTTAAATACAACTAACCCAGAAAAGGAAGAGGATAAAGTTAGTTGTTGGTGTCACCTGCCTTTCCACTCTTCCACATTTACTTCTTTGGTTGAATTCTCACTCCCACCCTAATCTTCCAGTGCCGAGCCCTCCAGGTTCCTACTCTTCCCATTGCCCTTTAGCGTTTAAGAAAGACCCATTCGCCATCACTGTGATTGCTGTGTGTTGACTAACGAATGACAGCTCTAAGTATTTCCCTTCCCTGGATATTTAAACATATGTCAAAGCTTATAAAGTCACTTCACCATTCTGGGATTTCAGTCTTATCACTTGTAGACAGAGTTGGCCTTTCCAAACTACGGTTCTTACAGTGGAAATGTAGGTATTAGCAAATGGGTAGAGAAGGAATTCTAACCCAAGGAAGATAACTTTCATACCCTTGAAATCATACAGAGTGACCCATGCTGCTGCACTTTGCTGTGGACTTGCCCAAAGATGTGTTTAGTCCACAGCATTGATTTAGGGCCTGTTCTGTGTCATTAAGGAAGCCACGTCAAGGCCCTGTCCTCAGGGGTTTGTACCAGCCTTCAGGCTATTCCACCATTATAAGCTCTTCCATGCTTCCTAGGAATCCGAGTTAGCTGTGAGCCACCCCCATTAAAAAAGATAGGCTAAAAAAAATTTATTTTTCTCAGAAGGAGAAAACAAGAAAAATGGTAATGATTGTGCAAGAGGGAGAAAAAAAAAATTGTAGAATGTTACAGGGTGATATGGTTTGGCTGTGTCCCCATCCAAATCTCATTTTGAATTGTAGCTCCCATAGTTCCCACATGTCGTGGGGGGGATCCAGCGGGAGATAATTGAATCGTGGGAGCGGGTCTTTCTCATGCTATTCTCCTGATAGTGAATAAGTCTCATGAGATCTGATCGTTTTATAATGGGGAGTTTCCCTGCACTAGTTCTCTTCTCTTGTCTGCTACCATGTGAGATGTGCCTTTCCTTTCACCTTCTGCCATGATTGTGAGGCCTCCCCAGCCACGTGGAACTGTGAGTCATTAAGCCTCTTTCTTTTGTAAATTGCCCAGTCTCAAGTATGTCTTTATCAGCAGCATGAAAACGAACTAATACACAGGGTTATCGACGAACAGTTACTGGCAGAGACTTTAAATTAAAAAAGAATTGTAACAACACTTTCAATAAGGATATATTATTTTCATAAGAAATCACAAATTCATATTTTGAGAGTAGGTTCGACACTGGAGGTTTGTGGACTCAAGGACCAAAAATCTAAGCTGTCTGATCAGCCAGACCCAGCCCACCTATAGATGTTCACATCTTACTGGCAGGGGTCCATTCTTGACCTTGAGCTTGACCGCTGAAAGTACAACTGCTCTCACAGAGGGAGCATGCCAAGCCTAACTGAGTGTTCATGCATGAGTGTGGCAGAGGTTGTAAAATTATTCCTTGGGAGCAATTGCAGTAGATGGGAGGTGATGGGTCAAGGGAAACTGGGTGCAGAGGTCAAGGCAAGGCCAGGGCCAAGCAGCACTGGGGGCTGTCAGGGTTGCTGAGCTGTATTGCTCATTGCTGGCTTGCTGATGTTTTCTTACCCCCTTGAGTTCTGACAGTTGTTTGTAGCCTTTGGAAACTCACCTGCTCATGGCATGGGGAACTTGAGTGCAGGGTTTGCTCAGATCAGTTCACCAGCTCCAATAAGATGAAGGGAGCTGTTGCCCTCCAGATAGAATGAGTTAGGAAATGACAAGGATACCGTCCTTCCACACAGCATGTGATATAAATGGCTCTACGTGCAGGAAGAGCTTAGAAGCCACAGCACAGGGTAGGGGGTGAGAGAATATGCATTGAAGGTTATCTTAGTGCCTAAGAAGTTCATTCAATAAATAGTTTGGGAAACTGCACTTGAGATATACGCCTGACCCAAATGGACACAATGCCTTCCTCAAGGAGTTTATATTTTAGCATAGGAGGCAGGGGATAAACCACAAACCTAACAAATAAAGCAGCCATATGGAAGGTAAAAGGTGCTAAGTGCTGGAGATAACACAAGGGAGGTCAGGAGGATGGGAAAAAGAGGATTCAGGCTCTGGGGCAGAAGACATTCCCTGCGTTTCCTTTCCAAGTCTGGAGAAGGACAAGATGCAGCCAGAGAAGGACTGTGGATCACTGGGAGGAGGGCACATTCCCAAAGAGGAGTTAGTAGCAAATGGAGGGACAGAGATAGCCAGATCAGGCATTTCTTGTGGGCTGGGGAGCAGAAGAAAGAGGCTCACCCCTTGCTCTAGCTGGATGACCTAATAAGGCTTCTTCCATCTTGCCTGCTTTGAGTCTGGCCTCCGAGGACTCCCTGTTCTCTCTGGCAGGCGCTGCAGAGCCCACAGTGTTTAGGATTTCTGAGCGCCACTGAGTGTTCCAGCCAAAGACCCCATGTGACTTTCCTCCAAGCATGGGTGAGGGGTGCAGGAAGGAAGGGAGGGAGAGGGGTGAAGGGGGAATGGGAGAGGGAGGGTGGAGATACAGAGATGGGGAGGAGTGCAGGAGGGAGGAGGGGAGGGGTGCTGGAGGGAGAAGAAGGGTGCAAGGAGGAAGGGGGAGAGGTAAGGGTGCCAGAGGAAGGGGGAGGGGGTAGGGGTGAGGGAGGGAGGGAGAGGCATGCAGGAGGGAGGAGAAGATTGCAAAAGGGAAGAGAAGGGGTGCAGGGAGAGAAGGGGAGGGGTGTGGGAGGGAGGGGGAAGGAGGGTGTAGGGAGGGAGGAGGAGCTTCCCATTTCAGGCCTTGGCACTAGGCTATCAGCTGAGACAAGGTGGACAGGAGAGGGGTATCAGAACAAATGCTAGGGCCCAGCTGTATCTGGCCAGCTTTCCTAAAGTAGTTAAAACTAAGGAGAAAGGTAACTGAGAAGGTGAAGAAAATAAGAGACTACTGAAATAGGTGTGCTCTGTGGGACACAATGCCTTCCTCAAGGAGTTTACGTTCTAGCGTATGAGGCAGAAGATAAACCACAAACTATGTGGGGATTGGAGGCATTTCTGTTGTGTTTTTGTATCAGTCACAGCGCTTACTCTTCCAAGAGCTCATTTGCCCCTGCAGCAGGGCTGGGGGCTCCTGGGTGGCACCTCTTTCCTGGTCAGAGAGGGACTCCTCCACCTGGACAGAGGGCAACTGGTTTGTTTCCAATTTCTTTTAGGCTCTTAGCATGCTGAAGCTGGGAGGGAGCTTCGAGATGATGCGGACGCCAGGGCCTCATGAGGGGCTGCTCTGGTGAACACAGGCCTCGGTACTGAATAAGTCCTTCCCGGTTCTAACTCAATTTTCACGGTGTCATTTTTGCAAGGTGCGTCTCTGATACGCTTCCAGTAAGTAAACGGCTGAAACAGAAAGTTTTGAGTTTGTTTTTTGTGGAGGAAAGGAAGGAGAGCATTAAAGAACACATTTAGCTACTTGGGAGGCTGAGGCAGGAGAATGGCGTCAACCCGGGAGGCGGAGCTTGCAGTGAGCTGAGATCCTGGCACTGCACTCCAGCCTGGGTGACTGAGTGAGACTCCGTCTCAAAACACACACACACACACACACACACACACACACACACACACACACACACACACACTTAGAAGAAAAAATGTTCACTGAGAGGTGGGAAGTCAGGCCAACCAGGGAGAGCTTTGTTGCCTGTGAGAGGTTCTTACATCTAAACTAGGGTGGGTTTGGGGGTGAGGCAGTCCACCCTGGAGTTGAGATTTTACACAGAAGCTGTCTTTCTTACAATCTACACATTTCACAAGTAAGCCAGGTGCGGTCATTTGCATGTACCCACTTGCACAAGACCTGCCGGGAGCCTTCCGGCCAGGGAGAGCTGCATTCTTTCCAGGCACTTGTCCCAGGCAGGTGTGTTTCCCAGTGCCGCAGGTTAGAAAGAAAGCAGGTTTGGACTGGTGAGGGGCTACACAGAGAGCACCGTCTCCTGAGTCGGGGAGGTGGTGCTGGCCCCATCTTGGTCATGAATTCACTGTGTGATCCTGGCTGAGTTTCTTGGCCTCTGGGGCCCTTTGTTGACCACCATTGTAATGAAGGGGTTGGATTAGACTAGTTTTCTGGAAATGTGCTCATTGAGGCCCCGGATATCCCAGAGAAGCCGTGGCCCAGGGCAAGAGGAAGGCTAAGGAGAGCTCAGACGGAAAGTCCCCAGATGCCACCTGACTTCATCCACAGAACTGCCAGCTCTATAAGATGATGTAATACATACGATGTGATACTATAATACAATGATGGACTTCAGGGTAAGGGAAAGAAGAGTTCCACTGCCTGCAAAGTTTGGAAACCCCTGCATCAGGTCCCATCCATGATCCTATTATTCATTAAATGGTTCCAAGCAGTGCCAGAGGAGACTGGCAGTGTTCACTTTGCTTATTTAGAAGCCTGAACAAATGCCAAGAATTCACAGTCAGAAAAACACCCTTTGGCTCCACATTTATCTAGAGAGCAAAACAAACGCACTTGACAGATCCTGCAGGTCTAACAAAACACCAATGTGGCAGAAACCCTCTCTGCTGCTCGATGGTATTTATTATTTCCAGCAGATTCTACACTTGCTGTCACCAGGACATACCTAAGCAGAGCAGGTCAGGGCTGACCCCTGGGGCTGTGGGCAGGAACCATGGAAAGCCTCTGAGGGCCACTGGCTTTGTCATGAGTAGATGCAATATGTGGGTGATTGTTTATGTGGAAATGAACCATCTGTGACACATGGCGACATGGAAAATCCCACCATCATACAGTCAATGAGAACCCCAAATTCCATGTCATGAAAGCAGGGGTTGCATTATTGAAGATTAAATGAGATGACCCAGGGTGAGCCTGTGTGGCTGGTTGAGGAAGGTGCTGGGGTCAAAGTCCTTCTCGGGCCAACGGCTTTCTAGGACAATAAATGTGTCACTTTCCTCCCCTGGCCTTCTCCCGTATGGAACAAGAACAGAGCTAAAGATGTAGTTCCTTGACCAATTATACTATATTTAAAACAATCTTTTTAAGGGACTTTACTATTAGGCCTTAGTAAGGAATAATCTGAATTTCAGACTGCAAGCCTAATGTGTGAGATCAAGTCACTTGGCCAATTCAGCATTTACATCTCAGGATGGCTTTCTGGTTCTTGATTTTCCTCATCAAATACAATTTTTTTTTTTTAATACAGGGTCTCACTCTGTCACCCAGGCTGGAGTACAGTGACACGATCATGGCTCACCACATTCATGATCTCCTGGGCTCAGGAGATCTCCCACCTCAGACTCCCAAGTAGCTGGGACTACCGGCAACTGCCGCCATGCTTGGTTAATTTTTGCGTGTGTATTTTTTGTAGAGACGGGGTTTCACCATGCTGCCCAGGCTGGTCTCAAACCCCTGGGCTCAAGCAACCCACCTGCCTCAGCCTCCCAAAGTGCTAGGATTTCAAGTGTGAGCCACTGCACCTGGCCAACAGATACTCAAAGTCAGCCACATGCCTGGCATTATTGTAGAAGCTTGCTTCCCATCAATGAGCAAACACAAAATTCCTGCCTTGGAGGAGCTTATATTCTGTGTCATCATTAACTTGGGGGCCCAGCTCTCCTGAGGGGCTGTGTTACTTGGGTGTCTGTCAGGGGAAATGGTAGCGTGGAGATTGTGGCTGGGTTGTGGCATCAGACACCTGGGCTCAGACAGAGCCTTTGGTTCTCTCCTTACACAGCTTCCATCGACTCTGCTCATCTCTGTTTCCTTGTCATTAAAGGGGACAGCAATGGCACAATTCTCATCTGGCTGCGTCGATGATTAAATAAGGTATTTAATCCTTGATGTGGCGCCTGGCACTTAGTAAGTGCCCATAAAGTGGGTGGCTCATGGCTGTCACTCCTGGGCCTTGTTCTCACAGCGGCATTCCTGCTCCTGTGTTTGCCCTCTGTTTGGTTACCATGGGCGCTGTGTTTGTGCAGAGCTTCAGCAGGACGTGGCGCTGCGAACATTCATCTTGCCTCTGCCTGGTGATCTGGTGAGCAGGTGCTGCTGTCTGTAAGAGGAAGGGGCCAGCTGCCCACGGGACAGAAGCAGCTGTCTGGCCTCCCCAGGCTGGTGGCCAGGGGGCTGCCTTCCCCATCAGGGGTGGCACCCACTCAGAGTACTTTTGCTTTTGAGACTCAGCCGGACGTCTGTTTTGGGTGAAAGGATGCACGCTCTTCCTTCCCTCCCAGGATGCCCCTGTTTCAGGCTCTCTGCAGCAGTCCTGCCTTGAATTGGCTGTGTGATCTAAGGCTGGTCACTTCACCTCTCTGGTTATCCATATCCTCATCCATAGAATGGAGATAATCATTCTCACCACTGAGGGATGCTGCGAGGATTGGGCAAGGCCACAAGGTAAGGACTGGATCAAAGTGAGGCACAGCACGAGCTTCCCTCGCTCCAGCCACACAGCAGGATGCTAGTCTGTGCAAATCTTTGCCAACACATCTGATCTTGCCAATTGTCTTAGTCTGTTTAGGTTGCTATAACAAAATCCACAAACCAGGTGGCTTATAAACAACAGAAATTTATTTCTCACAGTTCTGGAGGCTGGAAAGCTCAATGTTGAGGTGGCTGGCAGATTTGATGTCTTGTGAGGATCCATTTCCTGGTGCGTAGATGGTGGCTTCTTGCTATGTGCTCACCCGGTGGAAGGTGAGAACCCCAGGCAGCTCTCTGGGGTCTCTTTTATAAGGATGCTCATCCCATTCACAAGAGCCCTGCCCTCATGACCTAATCACCTCCCAAATTCCCCACTTCCTAATACCATCACCTTGGGGATTAGGTTTCAATGTCTGAATTTCGGGGGAGACACAGACATTCAGACCCTAGCACCGACTCTCACTACTTCTCTTAATATTACCTTATATGCTTCATTCCAGCGTGACCTTTTAGCATGTTTGGCCTCTTCTGTGATCCTGAAGTCACGTTTGACACTGGCGGCATCCACATCCATTGGATGGAAAGCTTCTCCAAGCAGGGGCCTCTCCCTTCCTCTTTACAGAGCCCAGCATGCAGGAAGTGTGCAGCATGTGTCTGTTCCTAGGTGGACAAATGCATCCTTGAACGAGGAGCTGGCACCTCTCTTTTGAAGATCCGTTTATTTCATGTCATGTAAGGCATTGTTTCTGAAACTATGGCTAAATTTAGACTTTCCTTCTGCTGGGAGTCATGGGATGGGTTAGAAATTTATTCCTAGCCAGGCATAGTGGCTCACGCCTGTAATCCCAGTGTTTTGGGAGACTGAGGAGGGAGGGTGGCTTCAGCCCAAGAGTTCTAGACAAGTTTGGGCAACATAGCAAGATCCTGTCCCTAAAAACATGAAAACAAAAATAGCTGGGTGTGGCAGGATGTGTCTGTAGTCTCAGCTACTCAGGAGGCTGAGGTGGGAGGATTGCTTGAGCCCAGGAGGTGGAGCTTGCAGTAAGCTGAGATTGTACCACTGCACTTCAGCCTGGAATGGACAGCCAGACCCTGTTTCAAATTGAAAAAAAAAAAAAAAAGGGATGTTGTATTAGTCAGTCCTTACACTACAATAAAGAAATACCTGAGACTGGGTAATAAAAAAAGAGGTTTAATGGGCAAATGGTTCCGCAGGCTTTACAGGAAGCATGATGGCTTCTGCTTATAGGGAGGCCTCAGGAAACTTATAATCATGGTGGAATGTGAAGGGGAAGCACATGCACATCACATGGCTGGAGCAGGAGGAAGGGAGTGAGGGGGCAGGTCCCACACACATTTAAACAACTGGATTTTGTGAAAACTCTATTATGAGAATAGCAAAGGGGAAAATTCACCCTCATGATCCAGTCACCTCCCACCAGGCCCCACCACCAACACTGGGGATTGTATTTCAACATGAGGTTTGGATGGGGGCACAAATCCAAACCATATCAAATGTACTCCTGAGCTCTTACAGGTACAACCAAGTAGCCAAGTCTGGGGCAGATTTTGGCTTGGAGTCTTGGAGAAGGTTCTGGTTGCCATGTTTCTTGCCTTGCCAAGCCAGCTACCCAGAGGGTCTAGTGCCCCAAACATCCCACAGCCTGGCCTGGGATGCCCCATGCTACGTGCTCCCCCACCTGGCTGTCTTGCCCTGTTCTTGCCTTCAGCAGCTCCCAGATGCTCTTCTTAGCGACTACTGATGACATTCACAGTAACTCAAAAGTGCTTCACCATTTTGGAAATTGCAAAGTAGATGGGGTTTCACAGACAACACCAGGCAAGGAAACCTGGTTACTAAAGCCAACGGAGCATCAAGGCTGTCTTAGGATAAGTTATCCAGAGTTCCAACTTGCACTTGATTATTTGAGTGATAAAATGAAGATATTAATACATACTATAGGAAATACCCTGTCGGAATGAACTATCAGGTTAATTGCTTTAATCCTCTATGCTCCATTATTGGTGAGAATCTGGTTATAGTCAATCACGAAGTAAGAGTCAACAGACCCATCTGAGCAGGGAGAGTGAAATGATAAATACACAGATGCTAGGTGCTGATGAAGGCTAATGAGAAAACACCATTCGCAATGCCACTAGGATTTTGTGAGAATGAGTCTGTGGCCCAGTGAGGAAATCCATCTCACCACACTGGTTTTCCATTGGCTACCATATGGCATCATTTTAAAGTCAGTGGACCTCAATTTATCTTCTATGGTGATAGAACTGAAGGATGTCATTACATAAGGGGTACACTCGGGCTGTGGTGTTGTTAAATAAGGCCATGGCCCTCAATAAACCTTGCCTGCCAGTATGCACATTCTTGGATGCATATTGAATCTGGGCTGGTTCTGTGATTTGTTTTAACCAATAAACTGTGATGGAAGTTACACTATACCAATTCTGGGCTTTAGCCTTAAGAAGGCCTTGCAGCTTCTGCTTTTGCACTTTGATACCCTGAGCTTCTATGTAAGAAGTTCACCTACCCTGATGAAGGGATCACATGGAGAGACCCCTAGAGGGGCACTCAGGGAGGTCAGAAGGAAGGGAGAGGCCCTGAGACAAAATGGATAGAAAGACCAACTATCCCAGCACCCCAGCTGAGCCCAGTTCCTAGCAGACTGTTCAGCTGAATGCACTGATACAAGTGACCTCTGGTAAGATCAGCAGAACAACCATTCAGCTAAGCCCAGCCACAATGGAAGAATTACAAGAAATAGTAACAGAATTGTTATTTTAAGTCACTGAGTTTTGGTGTAGTTTATTATGACCAAAACAACCCAGTTCTCAGGACAAATATTTTAGCTTTACCTCTCATGTGGATATTTGAGTATATAACCATCTGTATAAGTCTGAGTTTTCCAGAGAAAGAGAAACAATACTATGTGTGTGTGTATATAAAAAATACTTATTTTAGAGAATGGGTTCGTATAATTGTGGAGGCTTGGTGAGTCCCAACATCTGATGGGGGAGGCCATCAGGCTGGGGGTTCAGGAAAAAAATTACAGTTTGAGTCCAAGGGCAGTCTGGTGAAAGACCAGGAAGGGCTAGTGTTGCAGTTTAAGTCTGAAGGCAGGCAGTCTCATGGGGAATTCCCTCTCGCTTGAGGGAGTTCAGCATTTTTTTTTTTTTTTTTTTTGAGACAGGGTCTCCTCTGTTGCCCAGGTTGGATGCAGTGGCACAATCAAACTCCCGGACTCAAGTGATCCTCCTGCCTCTGCCTCCCAAGTAACTGGGACTGTAAGCTTGTGCTACTTGGCTAATTTAAAAAAATTTTTTTTTTTTGGTAGAGATGGAGGTCTTGCTTTGTTGCCCAGGCTGGTCTCCAAATCTGGAGGTCAGCCTTTTGTTCTAGACTTTAATTGATGATTGGAGGGGGCCCACCCACAGTGCGGACAATGTACTTTACTAAAAGTTTGCAGATTTAAACACAAACCTCATCCAAAAACACCCTCACAGAAGCATCCAGAACAATGTTTGGACTACATATCTGGGCACTGTGGCCCAGCCAAGTTGACATAAAATTAACCATCACACCATCCATTGGCAGAAAATAGGTTTTCTTTGATTTCACCCAGAGGTCAGTATGTGATTTTTGAAGAGAGAACCAGACTAGAGAATAAAGAGACTTGCATTTTAATCCAACTACTGCCACTAACGTCATCATCAGCCAACCTAATTCCTCTGAGCCTCAGTTTTTCCCATTGGGTTAATTTTAATTTTGTTTAATTTTGTGTTGTTCTTTCACCTTATTACCTCTTACAGGCAACTTTGGCAAGATGTTTATTCTTATAGGCAAAATTCACAGAAACCAAAAGCATGTTCTTAAACACCCTGAGGCTCTGGGACTTCATTGTTCTGTGCCACAGATCAGAGAAAAGTAATTTTGAAAGGATCACAGGTTATTGGATTGTGTAATTCTTAAAAATTTCAACCGTAAATACTTATGAAATGTACTGTGTGACTATGTAATTTTCATGTAGACACCTTAAGTAAATATCCTTTGTGAACTCCCAAAATCTGAGACGCGTCTCAGTTAATTTGGAAGTTTATTTGGCCAAAGTTGAGGACGCACGCCCACTGACACAGTCCCAGGAGGTCCTGATGACATGGGCCCAAGGTGGTCAGAGCACAGTTTGCTTTTACACATTCTAGGGAGACATGAGACATCAATCAACATATGCAAGATGAGCACCGTTACCGTCTGGAAAGGCAGGACAACTGAAAGCAAAGGCAGGAAGACTCCAAGGGTTGTGGGGGGGAGCTTCCAGGTCCTAGGTAGATAAGGGACAAATAGTTGCATTCTTTTGAGTTTCTGGTTAGCCTTTCCGAAGGAGGCAATCAGATATAGATTTATCTCAGTGAGCAGAGGGGTGACTTTGAATAGAATGGGAGGCAGGTTTTCCCTATGCAGTTCCCAGCTTGACTTTTCCCTTTAGTTTAGTGATTTGGGGGCCCAATATTTATTTTCCTTTTACACCTTTGAAGATAGTAAAAATATTCGTGAACACATAGAGGAAGAAATTCTCACCAAGGAGGAACATTGGTTGCTTTGGTTGAGGGGGCAGTAGTGAGACACGGTGGCCTCCTCTGCAAAAATTCCGTCTCTCCCCTGCTGGGTAGAGCCACATTTAGTTTGGTGGTTGGACCCCATCTGTACTCCAGGGTGGGACTTGACTGATCTAATGCCAGTCAGGATAATCCTAGCAATCAGTTCAGGGGAAGACATGTGGCTTGAATTGTTCCAATCAGACTGCAACTCAGAATGCTTTTCTGGTTCTTGGGGTTAAAAAAGATTTCTCTTCTTCTGTGTGGTATGGTAAGTATAAGGATATGAGACTTAGGTTAACTGCAGCAATTTGCTACCAGAAAGGAAACCAATCTAAGGGATAAGGCAAAATATGGAAGAGAAGAGGACCAGAAAATTGCAGAAAAATGGGGCCAGAGCCTTGGTCAATGCAAACTGGAAGCCCATTGGACCTCTGAGCTTGACAAGTTCCTTTCATTTTCTCAAACATTTTTTAAAAAATAGAGTTAGGATCTTCCTCTGTCACCCAGGCTGGAGTGCAATGATGTCATCATAGCTCACTGCAGGCTTGAACTCCTGGGCTCAACCGATCCTCCTGCTTCAGCCTCCCCAGTAGCTGGGACTACAGGTGCAAACCACCATGCCTGGCTAACATTTTTATTATTTGCAGAGACAGAGTCTTGCTGTGTTGCCCTGGCTGGTCTCAAACTCCTGGCATCAAGTGATCCTCCTGCCTCAGTCTCCCATTGTAGGCCATTTTTGAGTTAGAATTTCTATTATTTCCAAACTTAAGCATCCTAATTGGTACCTGATACACCCCATCTACTTTTCAAGAAAAGTCAAAACTATCAACTGTTTAACCTTAGTCTCCTCATTGGTAAAGGACACTCGGAATAAGATCACTTTCCTCTCTGAATTGTTTGAGATATTATAATTCACCAACAAGCTCACATGGAAGCAGACTTCCTGCTGCTATCAGGCTGAAGGTTACACCTTTGCAAAGTTTCCAGGACAGCAGAAAAACAAAAACAAAACCAAAAAACCTTCAGATCACTGGCTTGCAACAAATTCAAGGCAGGGCAGAGAGAGCAAGATCATTCATAAAAAAATCCATTGAGTAAAAATCCACTTTCTATAGTGTATGTGCGTTTGTTCTAGTTCCACTTCTTGGGCTGCAATGAATAAGTCGAATCCTTATTCTACCAAATAACTCTTGTTTTTTTTTTTTGCATACCAGTCATTGGCAACCCCATCAAAGGGCTCCTCATACGTCATGTATGTTTTTTGAAGATCAACTGCATTGAGATATAATTCATATATGATAACATGTACCCATTATAGGTGTACAGTTCAATGAATCTTGACAAACATCTCCACTCGTGTAACCACTACCACAATCAAAATGCAGAACACGGCCAGGCACGGTGGCTCACACCTGTAATCCCAGCACTTTGGGAGGCAGAAACAGGCAGATCACCTGAGGTCAGGAGTTCGAGACCAGTCTGACCCTGTCTCTACTAAACAAAAACAAAAACAAAAACAAAAACATTTACCCGGGTATGGTGGTGCATGCCTGTAATCCCAGCTACTCTGGAGGCTGAGGCAATAGAATCACTTGAACCCAGGAGGTGGAGCTTGCGGTGAGCCGAGATCGAGTCATTGCATTCCAGTCTGGGCAACAAGAGTGAAACTTTATCTCAAAAAAAAAAAAAAAAAAAAAAAAGGCAGGTGTGGTGGCAGGTACCTGTAATCCTGGCTACTTGGGAGGCTGAGGCAAGAGAAGTGTTTGAACCTGGGAGGTGGAGGTTGCAATGAGCCGAGATGGTGCCATTGCACTCCGGCCTGGGCAGCAAGAGCGAAACTCTGTCTCAATAAATAAATAAATAAATAAATAAATAAATAAAGCAGAATGCTCACATGTCCCTCTGCAGTCACCTCCCCCACCCATATTGGCCTCAGGCAATCACTTTTCTGGTTTCTGTCACTCCAGATTAGTTTTGCCTTTTCAAGAATTTCCTATAAATGGAATCATATGTCGTATTTTAAGCTTCTATAAAACAAATGGAAAAGCCAGAGAAACCCCATGCATTGGAATGGGGTCTACCAATCCGGATCTGGATCTGCTTGGCTGGCTTTTCTTGGCAGTGCTCAAATTGGAGACAGACTATCCTACAGGCACAGCTCTTGCTCTTCCCCGGCTCACGGTCCCACCACACTCTAGCTCAGGCTTCTTTCTGTGGCACTCTGTACTCACGGCCATTTCTCCCTCGCTCTTGGAGCTGCCTTTCCCTTCTTGGCCCACATCTACCAACTGGAAAAGAAAACAAAAAAATGAAACCCCTGGAAAGGCATCTTTGCTGGAGAGTCTGCTAATCTTTGGGGAGAACCAGACAGGAAGCATGTCCCCTCGGTTCTCACTGACATCCCAGATAATGTAAACTCCCCACTTCCTGTGCAGCTGGCTCAGGAATTGGCCTCTCTGACACAATGAAGGAAGCTTCAGTTTCTCATTATTTAACAGTTGGACACCCCCTTGCTGTCCTGGATCCTAGGGCTATCTTTCCCTCTTTTGTCCAGGGTTTTGTTTTCTTTCTTCATCTTGTTCACCTTCAGATTTAAGAGAGTGTGAGAGAGAATGATGGTCTAGTCTTCTAATCATTTCCTCTTCTCGCTAAACCTGTCTGGTCCTTCATCCATATGCAGAACATTTTTTATGACTGAGTAGACAGAAATGGGCTTCTGGAACCCAGCTATCATTTGACATATTGTTGTTATTCTTCCCAGTAAAAACACTTCCACAAAAGAGCAACTGGTGGTAACTGAATATGCCTGCAGAAAAAAAGAAAATAAATATGCAGTACATTTCAACATGAGAACATTTTCCCTCCTCTGGCTTCCTGGTGTATACAGTGCAGGCAGGAGGGAAATGTCCCTTGCCTTACACAGTATAAAGGCTAGACCAGTGGTTCTCAAAATGTAATCCTTAGGCCAGTGCCATCAGTGTCACCTGGCATATTGTTATCTATTGCTGCATCACATGTATCCTAAAACACAGTGGTGTTAAACACCAGTGAACATTTATTATTTCTCACTCTGTGGGTCAGGAATTTAGCTTAACTGGTTGGAGTCCCATGAGATTATAGACAAGATGTTACCCAGAGCTGCGGTCTCATCTGAATGCTTTATGAAATCCATTTCCAAGGTGGCACACACAGGTGGCTGGCAAATTTGTGCCAGGTGTCGGTGAGATGCCTCATTTCCTCCCTAGGTTGCCCACGTGTCCTCCAGACACGAGGGTCGGCCTTTCCCAGAGGGTGTGATCCAAGAGAGAGGGTGTGGAAACTGCTGTGCTTTTTAAAGCCTTGTCTTGAAATCACATGGCCATCTCTTAACATCGAATGTGGTTAGAAACAAGTCATTTAATGTAGATCACACTTAAAGGAAGGAAAAGAAGCCTCCACCTTTTGAAGGGAGGAATGTCGAAAAGTTTGTGGACGTGTGGACGTGTTTTAAAAATAACACACCTGGCCAAGAAATGCATTTTCTTGGGCCACACTCCATGCCTACTGAATGAGACACTGTGGGGTTGGGTCCATCAATCTGTTTTCAAAAGTCCTCTGGGTGATTTTGGTGCTGGCTGAAGTCGGGGAACCACCAGGTTGGACAAAACAACACTGAGAAAACCTCAGCTTACTTGTAGTGCAGCCTTACCAGCCAGGGCTACCTTCTAGAATCTAGAAGCTGAGTTTTCATGAATCCACTGAGAGATAATGGCCTTACTTCAAGTTAATCCATAGCAAAGGTGCAGTAGGCAGAATGATCCCCCACGGCCCCACAATGTCCATGTGCTAATCCCAGAAACCTTTGACTATGTCACCTCACATGACAAAAGGGACTTTGCAGATGTGATTAAGTGTCTTGAGGTGGGATATTAACCTGGATTATCCAGTAGGGCTCCAGTTAATCAGAAAGGATTTTTATAAAAGAGAGACAGGAGGTCAGAGTCAGAGAAGGAGAGGTGATGATGGTGCAGAGTTGGATAGGAATTTGAAGATGCTACATTGCTGGTTTGGAAGATGGAGGACGGGGCCATGAGCCAAGGAATACAGCCAAGCCCCAGTAGCTGGAAAAGTCAAGACCACAGATTCACCCCAAGAACCACCAGAAACAACACAGCCTGGCTGACCTATTCTTGACTTCGGAGCTCCGGAACCATCAGATAATACGTGTGTGTTGTTTTAGGCCACTGAGTCTATGGTAATTTGTTACAGCAGGAACAGGAAGTTTATACAAAAGCATTCTTGTCTGAGCTTTCGTTTTGGTGGAAGAGGGATAAGAGTAAGAGGAGGGGATGGTCTGCTTCCTTAGATGTTTCCACCAAAATAATAGACATCCATTTAATTGCAGATTCTGTGCTTGTATTTTTACTTGCAGAAGCGAAATGCTCTAGAATGGAGCCAGTAGCCATATGAGGAATCAAAACTATTTCAAATTAAAAATTCAGTTCCCAGTCTCATCAGCCACTTTTCAAGGGCTCCATAGCCAGTAGGGTGAGTGGCTAATACATTGGGCAGCCCAGATAGAGGGCATTTCCACCCTTACAAAAAGTTCTATTACATAGAGCTGCAGCTTTGAGCTCCTAGGCTCAAGGAATCCTCCCACCTCAGTCTCCTGAGTAGCTGGGACTACAGGTATGCACCACCACATCTAGCTGATTAATTCTTTTTTTTTTTTTTTTTTTTTGAGATGTGGTCTTGATTGGTTGGCCATTCTGGTCTTGAACTCCTGGCCTCAAGCAATCCTCCCTTAGCCTCCCAAAGTGTTGGATTACAGGTATGAGCCACCATGCTTGGTTCCTTTCCTAATTTTAAATAAGCTTTTGCAAAATTTTGTCCCACATCTTGGCCATGGTTATGAGTGCAGGTGGGTACTACTGGACCCTTTTAGCTCTGGAACTTGTATTTACTTGCTGTACTCATTAGCTAGGTTTTAAAAATTGTACTTTAGGGGCTCCTAGGGATTAACCGTACTTTAGGGGCTGCAGGAACAAAAACG
The DNA here is from genome assembly GCF_007565055.1 of Rhinopithecus roxellana. NCBI lineage: Eukaryota > Metazoa > Chordata > Mammalia > Primates > Cercopithecidae > Rhinopithecus > Rhinopithecus roxellana. The sequence goes on along the minus strand of NC_044559.1, from coordinate 97,314,986 downwards.
GAGGGGTGAGGGAAGCACATGTCCTGGAAGTCATTTGGACAAGATTCCTTCTTACTTAAGACCACAACTAGAAGCAAGAAGTCATTTGCACTTGAATATTGACCTAGACTTACCATCTGGAGTTTCTGTATTTGTGAAGATTTCTTCAAAAACTTGATCCAAATATTATTTCAGAGGAAGCAATTAATTTGAAACATAGTATATTAGGTTTAGGATTAACTGAGCTATTTTGTATTTATATTCCCAGAAACATTGTATTCTTTTCCACTGAAACATACACACACCCCCACACCCACCCACACACATTTGTACTTTATGGAATACACTGTACCTGTCTATTGCAGAGAGTTTATGGTGCTTCTAGCCAAAACCAATAAAATTTGGATAAAAACGGAATCTTTGGTAGTTTCTTTCGGCCGTATAATCCCCAGCCCCCAAGGGCTTCTTAGCAGAATTGACAACCCCTTTGGTTCAGGAGAGGCTGATTGGCAAGGTGATAGGAACCCCACATCTGATCGAAGTTGCTAAACTTCTCATATTGAGCGTTAAAAGTGTTAAATGTGTTGAGATCACACTTCTTGCCTCTGACAGTAATCTCACTTTATCGGATACTGTCATTATTATTTATGATATTAATAATACTATCATTATTTATTATTATTATCAGATACTATCTCATTATTAATTATATATAAATTTCCCAACTAGAGCAAAATTCTCTGGGAACAGAGAGCATGCCTTGTGCTTCTACCTGTCTTGGGCAGAATAAACTCTCAACAGATGCAGGCTGGAGTGATCGTCACTGCTGTTTTAAGAACAAGAGCCTGTCTCTGTCTGTAGAGTTTGCCTGGGTCATGCAGCCTCTGCAGGCCTGTTTTCTCATCCTGAAAACCCAGATATCTGTGGACAGATGAGCTCTGTATCTTTCTAACTCTATTCTTTCTAGCTCTGAAGTTTTTGCGATTATGTGATGGATGAAAATAATTAGAATCGAATAATTTTCTATTTTAAGGTTAGAAAGGGAAATCCATCATGTATGATAGCAATAGAAAAACTAGACCATGTTTAACAGCCTTCATTATTTTTCTTTAAAACTCATAATGCCTCTGTAGCAATTTGTAAACAAGTCTCATTTTAAAAAATACCATTGAGCGAGGCAGGGCTAGAGGTGAATTTACCTGCAGCAGATGAAGTTAACGCTTTGGTATCCCTCAAGAATGGACCCCTTCCAAGGGCCTGGGATGGACTTTAGCAATGCAGTTATATGTTCATATATTTCATAATCTTAAAAAGTACGCTATTGTAGCTACAATCTGTTACTGTTGCCATCTCCTTTCATTCATGTTTCCCATTCTCTTCGGTTAGTGTTGGGGTGATTGTGGATGTTTATAAGATCCAGTTAATAAAAGATGAGTCAGGATGCATTTACTTTGGGTTTAGTAGCTTATATTGATGTGGTTCACTCAAAGGACTCTAGAAAATTGAGAGTGTAGGATTTTCCCATTCCTGCCAAAACTCTGGTTGGGGAGTTATTGGATCAAAACAATTGTGAGAATTTGGGAAGTAGGAAAGAAGAGGAAAATGAAAAAGCCGGAATGGTCCTCAAATGGAAGGGTTTACCTTTGCATAATCAGTGCTGTTTTAGCAACCAGCAGTGCTCTGCAATCAGGCATGTTGAGACCAAGAGCTTTGGAATCAAATTCAAATTTCAGTTGTGCAATATATCAACTGTGTGCCTTTGGATCAATTATTTTCCTTTGACTCTGTTCCCTCACCCATTACTGAGGATAAGAATATCGACTCCCTCGCCGGGCGCGGTGGCTCAAGCCTGTAATCCCAGCACTTTGGGAGGCCGAGACGGGCGGATCACGAGGTCAGGAGATCAAGACCATCCTGGCTAACATGGTGAAACCCCGTCTCTACTAAAAATACAAAAAACTAGCCGGGCGACCTGGCGGGTGCCTGTAGTCCCAGCTACTCGGGAGGCTGAGGCAGGAGAATGGTGTGAACCCGGGAGGCGGAGCTTGCAGTGAGCTGAGATCCGGCCACTGCACTCCAGCCTGGGCGACAGAGCAAGACTCCGTCTCAAAAAAAGAAAAAAAAGAAAAAAAGAATATCGACTCCCTCATAATGCCCATAGTTGTCAGGAACTTTAAATGCTATGACATGCAAATGCACATAATAGGCACTATAAACTATGGCTCTTAAAAATCATGACATGAGATGTTCTGGTGATGTATTTAATTTGAATATCAAAAACTCCAAGCAAGGGAAAAGATCTCCTTTAGAGATTTTTGAAGTTAGAAGAGGTTTCTAAGAGTTTAAAGGCTTAAATTGTGGCTCTGCAAAGTTGTGACTTGCCCAAAGTCATGCCTCTGGGGAGTGGAAGGGCTAGTCTTAGAATCCACCTGCCCTAACTTGGAGTATAGTTAGGACAAGTGGGTCCCTTATAGTGAAAGCAAATCAAGAAGTAAGTATGCTGCAAAGGCCATGTATGAAGAACTACTGGCGTCAGTTTTAAAAAGTGCAGTTATCTTTGACCAGTGGTTAGGAATCATACATACATTATTCCATTATAACCTTCATGACCAGCCTATGAGAAAGTTGCTATCTGGTTGCTATTTTATACATTAAAAAAACTAAAATACTGAGACCCAGGAAAGTTAAGAATTTGCTCCTATCCACACATTAATAAATAACAGAACTTGAATTCAACCATAGGTCTGTGTGACCCCGAAGCCACGCTCTTTCTCCTTCTTCCACACTGCCCTGTCTTCAAAGATGGTCTGTGTCCAGAAAGGGACTTACTCCACTTTTGGCCAAGTTACAACTGTGAAGCCATCACTGCAGTGTGACTTTCTTCTCTCTGACTGCAAACTTAGTGATGCTTCTAAGGCTACCATTTTTTGGTCACCTAAATGCTACCTAAATGCTATGAAAAGAACCTATCTTGGACATTTTTATGATTTATTTTCAGAGGTTTATAAATTGTCACAGTTTTCTCAGAAATGTTTTTCATAAAGTCAAAGAATTAAGGGGAAAAACAAGAACTTGTTCGGGTCATCCCTTGAGCAGACACACACCTGAACCTAACCAAACTTCTGGAAATTTCTTCCACTTAATGATCCTCCCGCCTTGGCCTCCCAAAGTGCTAGGATTTGCTTTCGCTCAGTGGCTTTCAACCTTGGCTGACATTAAAGCTACCTGGGAAGCTGTAAGATAGTACCACGCTCAGGCCATACCCAAGACCTAATAAAATCAGAATCTCCAGGGGTGGGGTTTTTAAAAGCTTACCAGAGGAGCCTGGTGTATAATCACTGAGGCTAGATAAAGATAAAGATTAGATAGCCTTTCTCAATAATCCTTTCCACTGCTGGATTTCTGATGCTCTCAGAAAAAAATTTCTCTCTCTCTCTCTCTTTTATTTTTTTTTAAATTGAGACAGAGTCTTGCTCTGTCACCCAGGCTGGAGTGCAGTGGCACGATCTCACCTCACTGAAACCTCTGTCACCTGGGTTCAAGTGATTCTCATGTCTTCCGAGTAGCTGAGACAACAGGTGTTTACCACCATGCCTGGCTAATTTTTCTGTATTTTTTGTAGAGATGGGGTTTTACCATGTTGGCAAGGCTCTTCTTGAACTCCTGACCTCAGATGATCCTCCCGCCTTGGCCTCCCAAAGTGCTAGGATTGCAGGCTTGAGCCACCACGCCCGGACTACTTTTTTTTTTTTTTTTTTTTGGGACAGGGTCTCACTCTGTTGTCCAGGCTGGAGTGCAGTGGTATGATCACAGCTCACTGAAGCTTCCACCTTTTGCTGGGCTCAAGTGACCCTCCCACCTCAGCCTCCCAAGTAGCTGAGACCACAGGCATGTGCCCCATGCCTGCGTAATTTTTTTTTTTTCTGAGACTGAGTCTCAATATGTTGCCCAGGCTGGAGTGCAGTGGTGCGATCTCGGCACACTGCAACCTCCACCTCCCAGATTCAAGGGATTCTCCTGCCTCAGCCTCCTGAGTAGCTGGGACTACAGGTGCCAGCCACCATGCCTGGCTAATTTTTTGTATTTTTTGTAGAGACTGGGTTTCACCATGTTGCCCAGGCTGGTCTCAAACTCCTGAGCTCAAATAGTCTGCCCACCTTGGTCTCTCAAAGTGCTAGGATTGTAGCCATGAACCACTGTGCCTGGCCAAATTTTTTCATTCTTAACTGAGGTTCCTCTGGTGGAAGGCTCATTTCTTTGGTGATTTTACACTATAGTGTGAAAGTGTTGATTAGCATAATTTTCTTTTTAGGACAACTTATTACTATATTATTAAAAACTTTATAAACTGCATATTTATTTGACCAGCATTTTGATTCTTAGGACTTTATTCCAGAGGAATAAGAACTGTGTTCAAAGACGTGTATATGGAAGTTTGTGAAAACATTGCTTATGACAGCAAAATTTGGAGGTGACGTCGGTATCTAATGCTTGGCAAATGTTTGAGAAAGCATATTCATATGAGAGAATACAATCATTAATTTACATTTAGGTGCATGTTAACCAGCACAGAAAATACTGTAGTAGGAATAGTAAGAGTTAATTTCAGATTAAAAAAGACATATATTTTTCAGATGTGTACGGAAAAATACTGAAAGAGTTTGCTTTAAAACATATGTTGCCAGTCGTGTGCGGTGGCTCACGACTATAATCCCAGCACTTTGGGAGGCCAAGGCGGGTGGATCATGAGGTCAAGAGATCGAGACCATCCTGGCCAACATGGTGAAACCCTGTCTCTACTAAAATTACAAAAAATAAAAAATACAAAAACACAAAAATTAGCCAGGCATAGTGGCGGGTGTAGTCTTAGCTACTCAGGAGGCTGAGGCCAGAAAATTGCTTAAATGTGGGAGGCAGAGCTTGCAGTGAGCCGAGATCGCACCACTGTACTCCAGCCTAGGCGACAGAGCGAGACTCCGTCTCAAAAGAAAACCCAAAAAATATATGTTGTCAGTTGTTACATTGGATGGTTGGTTTTCTAACTGATTTTTAAAAATGCTCTTCTGAGTTTTTCAAATGTTCTGTTTGAGTATTATTGTTTAATTAGAAACAATAATAAAGTAGTCTTCAGAAAATGCTAATTGAGGCCAGGCAAGGTGGCTCACACCTATAATCCCAGCACTTTGGGAGGCCCAGGCAGGAGTTCGAGACCAGACTGACTAATAGGGTGAAACCCCATCTCTACTAAAACTACAAAAATTAACTGGGGCCGGGCGCGGTGGCTCAAGCCTGTAATCCCAGCACTTTGGGAGGCCGAGACGGGCGGATCACGAGGTCCTGGCTAACACGGTGAAACCCCGTCTCTACTAAAAATACAAAAACTAGCCGGGCGAAGTGGCGGGCGCCTGTAGTCCCAGCTACTCGGGAGGCTGAGGCAGGAGAATGGCGTAAACTCGGGAGGCGGAGCTTGCAGTGAGCTGAGATCTGGCCACTGCACTCCAGTCCGGGCGACAGAGCGAGACTCCGCTTCAAAAAAAAAAAAAAAAAAAAAAAATTAACTGGGTGTAGTGGCATGCACCTATAGTCCCAGCTACTTGGGAGGCTGAGACAAGAGAATTGCTTGAACCTGGAAGGCAGAGGTTGCAGTGAGCTGAGATTGTGCCACTGCACTCCAGCCTGGGTGACAGAGGGAGGCTCTGTCTCAGAAAGAAAGAAAGAAAGAAAGAAAGAAAGAAAGAAAGAAAGAAAGAAAGAAAGAAAGAAAGAAAGAAAGAAGAAGAAGGAAGGAAGGAAGGAAGGAAGAAGGAAGGAAGGAAGGAAGAAGGAAAGGAAGGAAGGAAGGAAGGAAGGAAGGAAGGAAGGAAGGAAGGAAGGAAGAAAGAAAAGAAAACGTTAATTGAAAATGCAGTCTAAAAATATGAGTACCTCCATTCCTTACCTACCTTTCATATATTATTTTTTAATAATATATAATGGTATTTGCTGGAACAATTGTTCAGCTGTCTTCAGAGAAGAATATTCTCCTTTTTGGTTGCTGTTATTAAACTCAGTTGTCTCCAGGACAGATTAAGACATTCTTTTTTTCAACTACCCAGATCGCCCTTGACTAGAGCAAATAGCTAAGTTCAGAGGAATTTTTGGGAAGAGTCTCAGCCGAACTCTCAGAGAGTAAGGAAAATCCATGAGATGATATTGGGCCTGACCTGTGACAGACAACATGTATTTGTTGTTGATAAATGAAGAATATATTTGTTAATACTCTTAGCAGAAGAAAACATAGAGAAAATTATGTTTGTGTTTTTAAGGAGAAAGAGGAAGGCCAGACTCAGTTATTCACACCTGTAACCCCAGCACTTTGGGAGGCTAAGGTGGGAGGATCACTTAAGGACAGGAGTTCAAGACCAGCCCGGGTAACATAGCAAGACCTCGTCTCTACAGAAAATTTTTAAAAAGTAGAAGAAGAAAGAGCAAGAATTCTTAAAAAAAAAAAAAAAAAAAAAAAAAATTGCACAATTCATTTGTGAACTGGAACAACTGAAGTGTCCAACAGAGAAAGTGACTTTGAGTTGAACATGAAGTAGGGTGAGTACTCTGAGCTCGGGGAGAGCTCAGCGGGTGGACAGATATCACTGTGGATTCCAGGAAAAGGATGGCTTCCTCAGAGCAAAGCATCCTGCTCAATTTCATGATGGCATTTAAAGAAAGAAATATGTTTTTTAAAACTTGGGTACTGGAGTCATAGCCAAAAGTTTAAACTGAGATATACAAGAAGTTGCTACAATAATTAATACAATATGAAGTTCAGATCTGGCTGGGAAAGGAGAAAGAGGCAGGAGGAATGACAATTTTATGAAGTACACGCTTTGACAGAAGTGTGGTTGGTGCGTCCCCTCCACCGCCGTGGAAGCTGGACAGGTGGGGCTGCAGTGAGGGATGCACCCAAAAGAGCTGTGGGCATTGTTTGGCAACTGCTGAACAGCTGCTCAAATTGCAGGAGACAAGAAGTTAAAGAGGACACTGTCTTTCCAATTGACTTGTGCAAAGGAATTTCTATTTTAGGAGGAACAGAGGCCCTGAGTCCACAGTGCCACCTGCAGGGGGCCGGCTGGGCAGGGAGGAAGAGGTCACAAAATCACCTGGGAATAGATTAGCTGCAAGAGGGCCCTTGGTCCACCTGAACTGAGTCACAGCACTTGCACTAAAGCAAATCTGCTCACAGACTGATTACTACTGATTTGCTCAGGGAAAAGTCCCTCTCCCTAAACTAGGACTCACTCTACCAAGAGTTTCCTTGGCTGATGTCAAGGATCGGAGGCTACTTCACATGATTTCTCACCATCACTGATGCCCCTCTTAGTCCCGTTACAGTATAACTTTCACAGGAATGGGTAGGAGAGAGGATCAGCTCTGTTTTCATCATTATTTGTTTTGTTTTGTTTGTTTGTTTTCTTTTAGAGACAGGGTCTTGCTGTGTTGCCCAGGCTGGAGTTCAGTGGGGATAATCACTGATGGAGTGCAGTGGAGCTCACTGGAGCCTCCAACTCTTGAGCTCCAAGTATCCTCCCACCTCAACCTCCTGAGTAGCTGGGACTACTGGTGCATGCTGTCATGCCTGCTAATTACATTTTTTTTTTTTTTTTTTTTTTTTTTTTTTTTTTTTTTTTAAGAAAGCAGGTCTTGCTATGTTGCCCAGGCTGGTCTCAAACTTCTGCCTTCAAACAATCTTCCCACCTTGGCCTCCCAAAGTGCTGGGATTACAGGCATGAGCCACCGCACCCGGCCTGTCATCATTGTTGAAAAGCAATTTAAGTACATCCCAGCTGCCCCGTTGGCAGAGGAGGCAGATGCATCCTATAGAGTAGTGGGTACAAACACGGGCTTCAGTCTCAGCCAACCTTGGGTTCAAATCGCAGCCAGGGAAGGGACAGGATTCAGCAGGGCCAGGATTAGAGTCAGGTGATTAAGGCTGAGTCTTACAAGTACAAGGTCAGAGTCTGTCTTTTTTTCACATTTTAATATTTTATTATGGAATGTTTTCACTAATTTTGCGTTTTTTAAAAAATTGCACTGAAATATCCTTTACCTTGCTTACTGAGCCTTTTGGCTTTCCTTTATATTTTGCACCAAACTGAGTGTTCACTCACCTCACCTAGTCTCAATATAGTCCAGCCCAAGCATGTCAGTTTCATGAGGTTGTGCAAGTCACTTTAAATCTTGCTTTCATTGTCTGAAAATGGGATGATTAATAGATTCTATCTTACAGGGTTTTGTAAAGTTAAATGAGATAATGCCCTTAAAACTCTTAGCAAAGGACCCAAAGTGTGCAATAAACTGCCTGTACCTTTGCTAAGTCATCGTACGGCCAGGATCTGATGTGTTGCACACAGCAAACCTAGATATAGTGTGTGCCTCCTGAAGGAATCATTTGCTTGAAGAGATAACATGAGTCAATGCCCAAAAAGCATGTTACCGCCAATAAGAACCACATTTTTACAAGACCGAAAAGACCCACCAAGCCATTTCTGGACACTTACTAATAAAATGTAGCTCATTTCAAATCGGGATCCAGGCTATGACTTGAGCCGGGCTGCAGGTTGTTAAAAACCATGAGTAAATTCACAGATCCTGGAGTAGAAGAAATGCCCTTTGCTGAGAATCATCCGAAATCGTGGTGTGTGTTGAAAAAGCAGCAGGTACTTATTCCTTGGACACCTTGTCCTCAGCTCAGGCATTTGCCAGGCACCCGTAGGAATATATGCTTGAGACACAGGCGAAACTACTTGCGATCACATGCACTGACCGAGGCTGCTCTATGCCCTGCAATGCATTTAAACACATGGTGGGAGTGAGTTCAGGGTGAAAGATGTGTTAAGAAACACATTATATCAACCACATCCGCCCTTCCACACATTCTGGGAAAATGACAGTTTATGCTTTCAATGAACATGTTGTCGTTTCCAAAGAACCGTGATTTAGTGTCTCATATAAAAGTGCAACAGTCAAGCTGGATCCATTTCAAATTTACTAGTAAAATGAAAATTAATTCTTTGAAAATCGAAAAACTTTCAGCCAAGAGGTTCATTCTGGTTTCATGACATTTGTGAAATTGTTCCATGTTTAAGGTTTTAGGTATTGAAAATATCTGTCCTATGTCCTAAGGTAAAACTCAATGCTAAAAGGAATGACAATGAAAAAGGTAATTGATGAGCTTTTGAGTTTCAACTCTCTTTACTACTTGGAGTCTGCAAATAGCTCGTGATAGGCAGAATACGGATCCCCCAAAGATGTCCACGTCCTAATCCCTGCAATTTGTGAATATGTTGCTTTTGTAAGGAACTTTGCAGATGTTGTTAAATTAAGAATCTTGAGATGGGAAGATTATCTTGGATTATTTTCGTGGGCCTAAATGAACCACACAAATCTTTAACATCAGACAACCTTTTCCTGCCATGGCTGGAAGGCAATATTCCTGCAGAAGAAAAGTTAGAAAGATGCAACTTCGCTGGCTTTGAAAATGGAGAATAGGCCATAAACAAAGGAATGGAGCAGCTGCAAGAAGCTGAAAGACAAAGAAACATATTTCCCCCTAGAACCTCCAGAAAGGAATGCAGCCCAGCTGACACCCTGATTTTAGTCCAGTGCAACCTGTGTTGGACTTCTAACTTAAAGAACTGTAAGGTAATACATCGTCTTGTTTTTTTTTCCTTTTTGAGATGGAGTCTTGCTCTGTTGCCCAGGCTGGGGTGCAGTGGTGTGATCTCGGTTCACTGATTCTCCTGCCTCAGCCTCCCGAGTAGCTGGAATTATAGGTGCATGCCACCATGCCCAGTTAATTTTTGTATATATAGTAGAGACGGAGTTTCACCATGTTGGCCAGGCTGGTCTTGAATGCCTGACCTCAGGTGATCCGCCTGCCTCAGCCTCCCAAAGTGCTGGGATTACAGGCATGAGCCACCGTGCCTGGCTACATCCGTCTTAAATCACAAAGTTTGTGGTGATGTATTATAGCAGCAAAAAGCAACTAATACACAGCTGAAATTATACAACTTTCCATTCATCAATTTCATGGCTTATTGTAGCTGTACTAGGTATTTAAAAGCAACCCCTAGTATAGTATTTTTAAAATTCTAATATTTCTGCATCTAATCTAATATTGTTGCATCTAACATTTTTATTGCTGCATTTTATGTCTTGCATCCTTGCTTTCTTCTCCTCATTTATCCTAGGATGGCAGGACCTCCAGATTCTTGATTAGATTCTAGATGCAAATAAAGAACTTGGAATTATTCCCCAAGAAGTTCGTTTTTCTGAAACCAAGAGGTGAGGATTGCTCGTCTGCTCCAGGACATGCCCAGTGAGATGAAAAGCTGTATGCATGGGAGTTGGGCCATGAAGTGCAAGACGTAAACCCTTGAAATCATTTTTAATGAAACATAAACATTGAGTTAGCATGGGGGCCACGGTTTCTGGGTGGTTGGTTCTACGTTTGGCAATCAGGATATAGAGGGAAAATTCCCCTGCTTTAATGGCCTCCAGATGTTCCTTTGGTCCCAACTGAAAATTTTTCATCATTTATGGTTAATATTTTTGTCAGCAGTAGAGTTTTGTTGTAATGTCTCCAAACTGGTGGTAGTGACCATTTGTCATTAGACAAACCCCAAATAAGAGTTTAATTTTGGGGTCACTTTAAGTTTCCATTATATTTCACTTAATGAATAGTCATCAGAATGTTCTGTTTGTACAACAGGGGACTACATGATTCTATCTGATGACAACCAGTCTGTGATCTCAGGTATAAAATGCAATGTCCTATTGTAACAATGGCTGGCATTACACCCAACATCTAGAAGGAAAAAACAATGATGTCAGAGGGCAGTCATCTTGAGTGAATAAGAGGCAAGAGGTGTATTGCAAATTCTAATGCACTTCATCATAGAATTTTAATTAACTATTTCATTCACACCAGCTGGGGTCTATTAAAGCAATTATTTCTGAGAAGCAATCTTTGGGAAATTCAGGTAAAAAAAGACAACTTCTGTCTTCTGGAACAATAATGTTGTGACTGTCTACGCTTAATAAAAGGTGACTGTGTAGCCAGGTGTGGTGGCAAGCGCCTGTAATTCCAGCTACTCAGGAGGCTGAGGAATGAGAACCGCTTGAACCTGGGAGATGGAGGTTGCAGTGAGCAGAGATCGCACCATTGCACTCAAGGTTAGATGACAGTGAGACTCTGTCCCCTGCCCCCCCAAAAAAGTATCTGCCGTGGGATATAGTTTAATTACGTAACGTACTCTGAAAATAAGCAAATTACTTAGATACATGCTTTGATCTTTCTCTATCTGAGGAATGGGAAGAACACAGTTCACCTCTCTAGAAGTTGCTTCTGAGAACTGTGGTCCATGCTCCATTCTGAATCCACAAGGAAAGGCCTTCACACTATAAGTGGCAACTGCAATTAGTTATTGTCTTCTGGTTTCGGTGCGATGGGCTGATTGCCTTAGTTATGTCAGAGAGGTGTTTGAAGAGCCTGTTGTGACTTGCCTCTTTTTAAAGGGCTTGAGTTTTAACTGGCTAATAATACACTTTGATACTGTCTGCAGCTTTTAACAAGTGTTTTTATTTGTGCTTAATACTCATTAGTATGACTAGGTAATTTTTAAGGTTCACTCACCAGGGCATTTGGTTTCATGGATCATTAGGGGCCTGGATTATAGGCTCCTCACGACACTTAGCAACTGCATCATACTGAACAATAGAATCTCCTTGAACTTATGCCTTTTTAAAACATTAAATGATAATAAATAATTCGACCCTACATTAAATCTTTTTCTTTTCTTTCTTTTCTTTTCTTTGAGACAGGGTCTTGCTGTGTTGCCCCAGCTGGAGTGTGGTAGAATTGTGGCTGACTGCAGTCTTGAGCTCCTGGGCTCAAGTGATCCTCCTGCCTCCTGCCTCAGTTCCTCCTTCAGCTGGCACTACAGGTGTGCAACGCCATGCCCAGATAATTTTGTATGTTTTGAAGAGATGGGGAGGATCTCCTTCTGCTGCTCAGACTGGTCTCAAACTCCTGACCCTGAGCGATCCTCCCACCTTGGCCTCCCAAATCTAGCCTAGTACGCTAGGAGTTTCCCTGCTTGCAGAGAGGAATGGTGCTTTGCTAGAACTGTTAGAACAAAGAAAAGATGGCTGGGCGCAGTGGCTCATGCCTGTAATCCCAGCACTTTGGGAGTCTGAGGTGGGCAGATCATCTGAGGTCAGGAGTTCGAGACCAGTCTGGCCAATATGGTGAAACCCCATCTCTACTAAAAATAAAAAATTAGCTGGGCATGGTGGTGGGTGCCTGTAATCCCAGCTACTAGGGAGGCTGAGACAGGAGAATCGCTTTAATCCGGGAGGCGGAGGTTGCAGTGAGCCGAGATTGTGCCATTGCACTCCAGTCTAGGTGACAAGAGTGAGACTCCGTCTCAAGAAAGAAAAGCAAATAAATAAATAAATAAAAATTAATAATTAAATTAAATTTTAAAAAAAGAACAAAGAAAAGATGTTACCACGAACTCTAAAATGGCACACTTGCAGATTTCTCACTGGGGAAGACGTCTCGTCTTCCTCGTGTTGTTCCTGTTTTCTTTCTCATCCAGGGTCTGACAGAGATGACATCAACAGAAGCTCAGGCTAGAAGGAAGATGAGGTAGCAGTGGGCCTGGTCTGCCCCGCCCCCAAGAGTGACTGGCAGCACACACAGCCTGAATCGACAAGATTTTAAAAAACATGTATGTTTTGGTTTTCACAAATTCTCCCACCTGTTGGTAAGTACTTTTGAAAACTTAAATCGTAGACTCATTCTTTTATGACATTTTCCAACACATGTTCCCTATATAAAATTTTCTCAGACTACGCTTAACTTCCTCTGAAGCCCAGGGCTCATTTCCATCTGTAATTCTGACATCTACCATCTTACAGGGGATTCTGTAATTACCAAGACAATGAGCACAAATCCCTGGTTCTCTCAGCAATCCAACCCTCTGAAGCAAGAAATTGCACCCCTCTGCCAAGTAAGCGTCTGGCTTTTTCTCCTTAAAATCTGCATGAAATAGTTTGCCAATCCCAGATGATGTGATAAGATGTGGTGTGATGCAATAAAAGGGGTAACCAGCACTTTGGGAGGCTGAGACAGGTGGATCACCTGGGGTCAGGAGTTCAAGGCCAGCCTGGCCAACATGGTGAAACTCTATGTCTAGCAAAAATACAAAAATTAGCTGGGTGTGGTGGCAGCCACCTGTAATCCCAGCTACTCGGGAGGCTGAGGCAGGAGAATCACTTGAACCCGGGAGGTGGAGGTTGCAGTGAGCCGAGATTACTCCATTGTATTCCAGCCTGGGCAACAAGAGAAAAACTCCATCTCAAAAAAGGGGAAAAAAAGGGTTGGAGGGTGGGAGGATAGCCAGGAAGAAACCCTATTCTAATCCCGAATAGCTCTTTCCCTTGTTCACCCTGCTTCAGATCACATTGTTTAAAGCAATAGTAATAATAACAATTATGAGAACAGAGAAGAGAACTTGCATGAATTTACTTTTATTTTATTTTTTCTAAGACAGTATCTTGCTCCATCACCCCGGCTGGAATGTAGTGACGTGATCACGGCTCACTGTAACCTCTTCCTCCTGGACTCAGGTGATCCTCCCACCTTAGCCTCCTGAGTAGCTAGGACCACAGGCATCTGCCACCACACCTGGTTAATTTTTAAAAAATATTTTGTAAAGACAGAGTTTCACCATGTTGCCCATGCTTGCCTTGAACTCCTGAGCTCAAGCTATGTGCCTGCCTCGGCTCAAGCTATTTTCCTGCTTCGGCCTCTCAAAGTGCTGGGATTACAGGCATGAGCCACCACACCCAGGCTCAGCATTTGGTAAGCCTTGAATATGTGCCAGACACTCTGCTAAGCATGTTACATTCATTATATTATGCAATCCACAGACTAACCCAAGAGCAAATCACCGTTAGTACATTCATCCTGTTGTACAGATGGGCCTGGAACAGTTAAGATAGTTGCCTTTTGGGTCAAGCATTGTCCTCTTTTTTCTCTTGCTTTTAAAATGTATTTATTGATTCTTTCAACAAAGATTTATTGAGCACCTATTATGTCCCAGGCCTTATTTAATCTTTATATATTCTTGTATATTATTGAAGATGTCATGAGCTCAATAAACTCCTTTGTTCTAAGAGAAGAAAGAAGTTTCTGTAAAAGCAGGGGCTTCTGAGAAAAGAGGGAAATGTGAACTTCAGACTTCACTGGCTTCACACACTTCTGCCCTGAGCAGTGCTGATAAGAATGCAGTCTCTCAGGTTGAGGTATGTCACTTTCACCTTTTCAACTGGGTGGGGAGAATGATATCTGGGGAATGTGAAATGTTTTTACTGCAGGCTTTCTGCAAAGACCAAAGGGAGCGATAGGGCCTGAAAAATGATGGGGAATTCCCAGATCTGAGAAAACTCATTAATACACTTGGAATCCTGGTGCCCCCATCTGAAAGGGCCTTGGACGTCTCTGAGTCCATCCCTTAGACAAGCTCTCAATTGGAAGCAAGATCCCCTAATAACAAATGGTCACACTACTTCTGCCTGCGCACACTTTGGATGCTTGGGGAACTCTCTCTCTCATGAGGCAGCCCATTCTGGTGCTAAACAGACTGTTCTTCCTCATACCAAGCCAGGAATCTACCTCCATATCCACTCACGGGTCCCAAATCAGTTCTTGGATGTCATGAATACTAATCCAATCCGGAATAATAAGTCAGGAACAATAAATCTGGTATTTCTTTCATAGGAGAATTCATCTCTAAAATCAGAAACCCTGTCTCCACTAAGACTGTCTTGTCTTGCTCCTTCAGCTTCCCTCACGCGTCATGATTCCAAATGCGTTACTATCCTAGCTGGAGCAAGGGGAACTGTGAATGAATGAGCTGGACACAGTGGAGGCTTGCTCAGAGAAGCCATTATTAATAAACACACACTGAAGTAACAAGAAACTTTGAAGGAGGGGTTGGAGCTTCTCTTATGGCCATTAGGACGTGGACAAAGCGTCTTTGGAATGGGAGAGGTTTCTGGGGTCAGGAATCATCTGAATGGTATTTGAGTCATAGCGCTTGTGACACTCAGAGCAGTCTTTTTAAGGCCAAGCTGCAGTGTCTGAAGAAGTACCCGGGAAGCAAATACAATTGCTCTAAGTAGCATGCTTGACCTAGGCAATGTACACAGCCATCTCTGGGGAGAATTTCATTCACAGGGAGGAAAGGGATTGGGGAAGTCAAACCTCAAGGATTCTTTTTAAATTTTTTTTTTTAATTATTATTTGAGACAGAGTTTTGCTCTGTTGCCCAGGCTGGAGTGCAGTGGTGCAATTACAGCTCACTGAAGTCTCGACCTCCCAGGCTCAAGTGATCCTCCCACCTTAGCCTCCCAAGTAGCTGGAACTACAGGTGCACACCACGATGCCAGGCTGATTTATGGAATGTGAGGGTGATTTTGAAGACCCCCAAACTTGCAATTGTTGTCTGAAGTAAGGGACCATTCCATTAGACTTTGCAGTTTGCTAAACTCTGTTACAGCCCGTTACTCTTGGGAAATAAACTCTGACTCTTTATTGAAGTGTTTGTTTGTTTGTTTTTTGAGATGGAGTCTTACTGTATCACCCAGGTTGGAGTGCGGTATCATGATCTCGGCTCACTGCAACCGCCGCTTCTCAGATTCAAGTGATTCTCCTGCCTCCGCCTCCTGAGTAGTTGGGATTACAGGTGGCCACCACCACGCCCAGCAAATTTTTGTATTTATGGTAGAGACGGGGTTTCACCATGTTGGCCAGGCTGGTCTCGAACTCCTGACCTCAAATGATCCGCCTGCCTCGGCCTCCCAGAGTGCTGGTATTACAGGTGTGAGCCACTGCACCCAGCCTCTTTATCCAGTTTTGTGCCTCCCCCTGGGACAAGGTATCCCCAGAGCTAAGGGGCCATAGCTTTCCTCTTTCTGAATCACATCCCTGCATGTGCTGGTGAGTGGAGTTTGGATGCGTGTGCTGGGATGTCCACGTAGGTGAGTGTGAGTCTCCCCGCAGTGTGAGCGGAATGAGAGAACAGAGGGGTAAGCTATGGTACAAAGGCCTGGAGCCAGGGCCAGCTCTCCCCACACCACCATACTCCACTGCAGGATTCCATATAGTCGAGAATTCTAAATTTGAACTTAGACTTCGAGGTTATCATGGTGTTTTTTCAGAGCAGCAAGCTCCCTTTTCATTTTATTTTGTTTTATTTTATTAATTAATTAATTTTATTTTCAGCTTTTATTTTAGATTTGGGGACATGTGAAGTTTGTTATATAGGTAAAGTCATGTCACCAGGGTTTGCTGTACAGATTATTTCATTTCCCAGGTGCAGGTACTAAGCGTAGTACCCAGTAGTTATTTTTTTCTGCTCCTCTCCCTCCTCCCATCCTCTACCCTCAAGCAGGCCCCCAGTTTCTGCTGTTCCTCTTCTTTGTGTTCATGAGTTCTCATCATTCAGCTCCTACTTATAAATGAGAACATGTGGGATTTGGTTTTCTGTTTCTGCATTAGCTTGTTAAGGATAATGGCCTCCAGCTCCATTCATGTTCCCCAAAAGTAGCTTGT
This sequence comes from Rhinopithecus roxellana, assembly GCF_007565055.1. Classification (NCBI taxonomy): domain Eukaryota; kingdom Metazoa; phylum Chordata; class Mammalia; order Primates; family Cercopithecidae; genus Rhinopithecus; species Rhinopithecus roxellana. The sequence continues at coordinate 97,298,347 of NC_044559.1, read as the reverse complement.
TTTTTGGAGGCTATGTAAATTTTTTTTTCTCTCTCTCTCTTTTTTTTTTTTTTTTTTTTTAAGAGATAGGATCTCACTATGTTGCCCAAACTGACCTCAGACTCCTGGTCTCAAATGATCCTCCCACCTTGGCCTCCCAATGTGCTGAGATTATAGGTGTGAGCCACCATTCCCACTGCAAAGCTTATGGATTCTTTAATGATCTCAACTCTCACGGAAACAACCACCATAAATCTTAGTGCCTTCATTGTCATAAATTATTTTTTCCCTATATTTTGTAAAGAACTGAAATTGAGAAAAGACCACTAATGCAACCCTAGCATTTCTATTACTGGAAACTTATACTTTTAGCATTATATATAACAAAAATAGTGTTAAATTTATAATATAAATAATGCTAAAAAGACCAAAGACCAAAGGAAGAGGTAGGGCCCTGAAACTTATGAGGAATTCTCAGATCTGAGAAAACTCATTAATAAACTTGGAATCTCAGTGTCCCCATTCAAAAGGGCCTCAAAGGTCTCTGAGTCCACCCCTTAGACAAACTCTCTATCAAACTCTCTATCCCTGCTTTGGTCTTATTATTCATATGAGGGTAAGTTATTTTGTTGTTTGCCTCACTGGTAATATCAGAGGAATTTGTTAAGTATGGGAAGTTTGGTTATAAACTAACCTTGGACATTCAAAGCCATGTTCATATAATAATGCAAATGTTACTTTATCATGATTTCTTCTACTTAACAGGATAGCTTTTCTTATTGTTTCCCCAACTATATTGACTGCTACGCTTGCGATTAGCTTTGGTCATGATGCATTCTTTACAATGCCTAGATGGTATGGTGGATAGAATTATCTCCATTTCACAGGTAAGGGAGATGAGGCTGAGAAGCTGAGGCCAGGAAGAGTTCAGTATCTTGCAAGGAGTTTCATAACTCAGAATAGTACAGTCCAAATAATATACCAATCTCCTGTCCAGTGCTTTTCACTTTGCAGAATTGCCAACAACATGAACTAACTCCAATGGAGGCATAACGATGAAATTCACGTAGGCACAGTTAAATTCCAGATCTCATGGAAAAAGTGAATGGCATTAATTAGATCCACCAATTGAACAACTAAAAATAAAATAAGACAATCATCTCCTGAGCAAAATCACAAGAAAAACCCAAGTCTTTCAAAATCTTATCAAGGGTCAGCTTTTAGAAGACAATGATTCCTTTCGTAGGTGAGCCACTTGGTGTAGGGAACTCAGGCTAACCTGATTCTTTAGATTCATTGGATTTTCCTTCTTTCCTTCTCTAAGCAGTTAATAGGCTTCTGCTAAGAGTAAGGCACATGAAGGAAAATGTTTGGCTGTCAAAAGATTAATATCACAGAGATGGAAACCAGGCCTGTTGCTGAGGTTTGGCGACTGCTACGTCAAAGCCCCAGATCTGGCTAACCTCAAACTGGTCTCTTAATTAAAGAGTAAAATTTAAGGAGAGCTCATGTAATTCTTTGGAGGTTTAAGATAAGATTTTGTTGACTGGATACAGTACTCTATTTGGGGAGGGGGGAGCTGAAAAGATTCTTTTCACTTTTATGTAAGATATGTGTTAGTCTTGGCTCTAAAAGAACAATTTTAATCCAAGATTCTCAAGGAACTCTTCACAAATTAATTCATTTTGGAGAAACATAACTTCATTGCTTCCATTCCACAGATATTTAAATGGGTCCTGGAGGACCCATTTTTGGTCTATTTTGCTCCCAATGGATACCCCTCTATTTAATTTGGAAGAATAGCAACCACAATTTATGCCAATAGTATGCATTTTAAATGTTAGTTCTGTATCTACCTCAGAGAGGTATCTGAGAAATAGCTGGGCAGTGTCTTCATCTGAGCATCCACCACCCATTCATCTATCCACCACCCCTCCAGCCACCACCTCTCTAACCATTTACCATCCACCATCCATCCATCCATCCATCCATCCATCCATCCATCATCCACCCACCACCCATTCATACATCTATTCATCATCAATCCATATCCATCCACCCATCTCCCATCCATCCATTCATCTACCATCTACATCCATCCACCACCCATCCAACCACCATCTATCTACCCAATTACCATCCACCACCAATCCATCCATCCATCCATCCATCACCCATCCACCATCCATCACCCATTTATCCATCTGTCCATTTCATCCATGCACATCTATCCCCCATTTACCCTCCATTCATTCATCTATCATCCATTCACCACCCATCCACCACCCATCCACCACCCATCCATCCATCTATTCATTCATTCATCCATCATCCATCCATTCATCTATCTACCCATATGCCATCCATCCATTAATCTACTCTCCATTCATCCACTCACTGCACATCCATCCATATCCATCTATCCACCTACCATTCATCCATTTACTCATCCATCCATCCATCCATCCATCCACCCACCTACCATCCATTCATTCATCTATTATCATTTATCCATCCACCACCCATCCATCCATTCATCAATCCATCTACCACTCATTTATCCATTCATTCATTCATTCATCCATCCATCCGCCAGCTATCCACCATCCATCCACCCATCTACCATCCACCCATCCATCCATCTCCACTTACCATTCATCCATGCATCGATACATTCATTCATCCATCCATCCACCATGCTTTTACCCATGCATCCATAAATTCATCCATTTATCTACCATCCATCTACCATCCATCATCCACTGTGCACTATCCAGTCACCATCCATCCATCCATCCATCCATCCATCCATCCATCCATCCAACATTAAGTTAATGGCTAAATCTCATGCATTCTGAAGCCAGATTGGATTGAATCTCAGCTCTCTCACTGGCCAGCTATGTGACCTGGAGCAAGTTATTTCAATTCTCTGCACCCTGATTTTTTCATCTGTGAAATGAAGATCACGATAGCATGTACCTCACAATATTATGGTGGATATTAAGTAAATTAACATAAACAAAGTGAACAGAATGGTATCTGGCACATAACTAACATGATTCATATGGTTTCTATTGTTACTGCTATTTGTATTTATCGATAAAGGAACTCAGCCCCAGAAAAGATAAGTGATTCAACCCATAGATTTAGGATAAATAAATCAGGAGTTAGAGAATCGACTTCTTTGATTGTTTGCTTCTCTTTCCCAGAAAGTGAAGGAGGAGAGCCACAGGTCGGAAGTGGGAGATAATTTTCAGAGGCCTAAATGGATTTTGATTTAATTTTGGTCTAAGAGCTGAGTTCTGGGAGTGGGTTTGTTTGTTTATTTTTGCTTTTATTTGTATATCAATTCTAAAGCCTCCAAAATGAAGTTGACAAGACTACATTTCCTAATTTACCTATTTGTTCGATCAACTGCATCACAAAACCCCCATGGGCAAAATGATTTTATTTGTGTCTAAAATTCCAGTGCCATAAGTCTAGCACCCTGGGTCCTTGAGGTGGCTGAGATGCGAAATAGGTAATAATGTGAAGAAGAAAAGAGCCCCAGATGCTGGTCACAGTCTCTTCGCAGGAAAGGGGAGCCCCAGTGAGAACATTTGCCAGAGCAGGATCTCAGGGGGGAAGGTTACTTAGTTCAGTATCTGGACAGCCCCGTGAATAGCATCAGTCCCTGTAGAAGAGGACTGTGCTTCTCCATCTCTAGGGGCCCAGCCTCCAGGACACACAGTTCAGCCCTGAACTGAGGCTGAAGATTCAAGGCAAGATGAAGCAAAAGGAGCTGGGAGAGGCTGAGGAATGCTTTCCCCTAAGTCACTTCCATTCCACTGGAGCCCTAGCATTGATTGAGCACCTAGAACACAGAAAGCACCAGACTGGGCATATTGTGGGCCTTGACCTGTGCACTGTAGGAGAGAAGACTTCGGGAGGAGAATCCAGGCCCTGCCACGTACTCTCTCTGTCCCCTTCCCTGCAGAGATTTGGCAGCTCTCTACTTCCTCTTGGGTTCCTCCCTACCTACTTTTAAAGGCAGCAACACAGGGCTGGCCCAGCACTTCAGGAGGAGGTGGGAGGATCACTTGAAGCCAGGAGTTCAAGACCAGCCTTGGCAATATAGCATGACTCTTTCTCTATCTGGTGTGGTGGTGCATGCCTGTGGTCCCAGCTACTCAGGGGGCTGAGGTGGGAGGAACACTTGAGCCCAGGAGTTGGAGGTTGCAGTGAGCTGTGATTATACCACTGCACTCCAGCCTGGGCTACAGAATAACACCACTTTCTTAAAAACAAGGAAACAAACAAACAAAACAAAAAACAAACAAAAACCCAGCAACGCAGAAGAGCTATGATCCAGGTATCATGCATTGTCATCCTGAATTAGGGTGACCAACCATCCTGGTGTTCCTGGGACTATCCTGGATTTAACTCTGAAAATTCCACATTCTGGGACAGTCCTCAGTCCCAGGCAAATGGGACAGTTGGTCACCCTGACCTGAACTTGCTGTCACTGGATACTGGAAAAGAACAATCTGGGAAGAACTGCCTGAATAATATGTAGTCTGTTCTCTTCTCTACCTACTAAACTTTTTTTAGGTGTATTTAGATTACTTATTATATATTTAAATAGCAGCAAGATGTGTGCCAGGATTGACAATACCGACCCTTGTGGAATGATTTTTACTGGAATTCCCTTTGACAAGATGCTCTCAGTCTATACCCAGGGTGGTTTTTTAACCCCTTGCCCCTCACTGTCCAACTCCCCCCAGGGTATTATATATGGGAAGTTCACTGTATCAGTTCCTGGAAGGATATGGTTGAAATTTCATTCACTGTCTTACACAGTGTCACCCTCCTGAGACCCATGGTGGGAACTTCTCTCCCTGCTGGGGAGAGATGTGACTTCCTTTGCCTGGGCTATTAGAAAGGTGGGTCCCCTTTGGGGTTGTCCTGTAGCACGTATGGATCCTTGGCAGGTGGAGTAAACTCTTCCTGCTTTGTCTTATTTTCCTACCTGTATTTTCTGTAAGCTATTTAGACATATTAATAGAATGAAACTAAGCTATGTTTTGGGCCCTAAGTGACCCTAGTCGTGAGACTTGATGGGAGTGGAATGCTTTGCTTGTTTGCCCCTGGAAGCCTCTCAAAATTCCCTCTCTCGATGGTAAATGGCTGGCTTCACAAACCTTTGGGGGGCCCTTGCAGAAGGACACAGATGACAGCCACGGGCTCTTTTGAGGAGCTCTTGCAGCTTTTCTGTGTGGGCAGAAGGAAGTTATTTGAGAGAAGCAGCAAGACCACCACGCCCAATAGGAGCCTTCCATCAGGGGCTGAAGTGGAAGAGTAACTTCTTTGGGGTGCAGTGGGATAATGTTGTGAACTAACCAAACATTTAGTCCCCCATCTGTCCTTGTAATCCATAGTGGATAGGCTGTCAGAAGAGAAATCAGGAGTACACGTAGATTTTGGGGATTCAACCAAGGGAGTTCCCATGTGTTGCTCTCTCTGGGCCAGAGCCTTTGGTAGGGGGATGAAAGTTCCGGGGAAATTAATCAACAGAGGAATCCTGGGTCTCCCACTCCTGGGCCCAGCTCTGGACAGTGACAAGATCCCCGGACAGAAATGGCTGCTCAGGCCCTGAGTCGCATCAGGGTTTATCCAGACTCCCAGGGGTCCCATGGCCATGACCCAAGTTGGCTCTGAAAGCAGGGGAGAGAGAGAGCTGGGCTGAGGAGCCCTGGAGAGTGGTAGCTATCTGTGCCGACTGAGGCCTGAGGCTGCATCCAGCTCTCAGAGGATGTTGACATGGACTGACAATGTCCCCAGGACCAGATCTGCCCACTCTCCCCATTCCCACCACCTTGGCTTACGGAAGCCAACTCTATCCCACCCAAGGAAAGGAAGTGACTCTGAATTGTTTGGGATAAGTATACCTTCAAATGGGGGCTCAAAACAGACAATTAATGCAGTTTTAGAATCAATATGTTACATTTCTTTCACACTTGACTGTGTTCGTTGAGGTGAGTGCTTGCTTGGGTGTAATGATGCTGCCAATGGCCACAAGGCAGATGATGAGAGCTCACATTCATTGAGCATTTGTCATGTGTCTGCTTCTCTGCTAAGCACTTTGTATGAACAAACTCATGAAATTCTTACAACAGAGAGATACTACTAAATCTCTCTCTCTCTTTTTTTTTTTTTTTTTAAGAAAGAGTCTTGCTCTGTCACCCACGCTGGAGTGCAGTAGCCCAATCAAAGCTCACTGCATCCTCAACCTCCTGGGCTCAAATAATCCTCCCACCTCAGCCTCCTAAGTAGCTGGGACCACAGGCATGCACCACTATGCCTGCTAATTTTTTGTATTTTTGGTAGAGATGGGATCTCACTATGTTGCCCTGGCTGGACCTGCACTCCTAGGCTCAAGTGATCTTCCTGCCTCTGCCTCCCAAAATGCTGGGATTATAGATGTGAGCCAACCCAGAGGCACAGAAAAGTTAGGTAACTTGCTGAAGCTCATGCAGGAGGATGTAGGATTTGAACTAAATGATCTCAAAGATCCTTAGGAACACACTTGTTTTACAAACCAATTGGTCAACAATTCTTTCTTATTCTCAAACTAAAGTCCTCATGTGGGAGTTTAAACCATTCCCTCTTGTCTTGTTCCTAACACAAAGAGCCAGCAGTTAACTCCTGTGATTCCCATCTTTTCTCCATTTCCTCTTTCTCAAGCCAGTGTGACCCAGTTGCCTTAACCTCTCCTCGGGGTAGCTGTGACCTGAGGCTTTTCTTATTTCACTACTTCTTATTTGCCCTTTGCTTCAGTATTTGGGCTTGAATTGCACCAGAGGTCAGTGGGCGATGAGTTTTCTAGGAAGAACGGTATCTCTATGATTCACAAATTAATGCGTTCTGGTGCTGGATTTAACAATTGCTTTCAACAAGAAACAGCTCACTCCTATGATCTCCCATGATCTCAGATCTGAGCTCGCTGGGCTTTTACAAAGATACTCTTGATAATCTTTTCTTTAAGTCCTCTGGGAAGTCAGCTATTTGGCCGTATGGAGACTGGTCTTACTGCCAGGCCTGTTCTTTGTCTATCTAAATTATGGTGGCAGAAAAGATAAAAATCCAAAGGCAAAAAAGTCATTTTTCTCCCACCAAAATGTGGAAATTCTTTGAGGCTTTCATTTCCTTCTGCTTTTTTGCGGATAATAATGAAAAATGGTTTCTGCTGCTGCTTGTATTGGCTTTAGCATTGGGGGTCCTAAGAATGTAAATGTTTCCCCAAGGAAAAAATATACATTTGGGGGATTAACTGGGTAGTTTCTTTTATTTCAAAAAATTTTAATTATAAAAGGAAGAAAGAAAGAATCTGCTGAACCAAATGAAGTCGTGATCCCAAACAGGAAACAGAGAGGCGAGACCACCATTCATTTGGGGTGGATCTTCTGGGATTCAGGGAGGTCAGCTCCGGAGGTCTTCTTTCAGCTGGCTTGGTTTCACCACTCTATTTTAAGTCCAGGGACTGTCACATTTGAACATATTTATATTTGGTCCAGGTCACATAATCTGTAAAACTGGTTTTGTTCAGCACTTTTTCCACATTAACTGCCCATTCTCGCTCCCTAGTCATGCCAGCTTTTCCATGTGAGGTGTATTTAGTAAATGGGTTTTCCTCATCACCCGTTTTCTCCCTAAATCTCCTATAATCTGCCATTTACCCTCACCCCTCTACTGAAACTGTACTCTTGGAAATCACAAGAACTGCCTTTAGGCCAACCGAAGAAACTTCTCCAGTATTCTTTTTCGTTGCTCTCCCCAAGACCCCTGGCCCTGTTAGCACCTTCTCTCCTTTAGACCCCCAAGTGCCTGGGCTTCCTGCATTCCCTGTGGCCGTGTCTTCTCTCAAGAGGGGTCCATTCTCTCTGGGGTGTTCTCCAAGTCTTGGCTTTTGTCTCCAGACTTAATTTTCTCCATGTTAATCTTGGCTTATTCTCCTATCTTCAGCTGTCAACATTATTTATGCAATTCCCCAGTCCACATCTCCCACACTGTCTCTCTCTCAGTTCCCAGCCAGTATTTCCATCACCTTCTGAACAATTCCACTTTTTAAATTTGCTTCAACCTGGCACCTGAAGCTCTGCAGACCACCTGCCAAGATCATCTTCCTGCCTCCACGTTGACTCCCTCTCCTGACTTCTGTCCCCATGGCGCTATCATTTCATCTCTGAATGACTCACACTGGCAAACTCAGAGTCATCTTTGACCTCTTTTCCTGTGCTTCAAGCTCCAAAGGCACAGAGATACTGTCCACCTCTCTCAACCACCATCTCCTCAGGGCCTGGCCCAGGGCTTGTCGCATACTAAGAATGCAATACGTGTATGCTGGATGAATGAGTGAATGTTCTCTTTCGTTACCGGCGTTCCCTCAGTCATAAAGTTCATGAATCCATCAGTCAATTTACATGTATGTGTTTAGGGAGGCTGTAAAGGGAACTGACTGAGAGTGGGGCTTCTTGAGTCAGACTGCCTGGGTTTGGATCTCGGTTCAGCAGCTTCCTACCTGCGTGACCTGGAGTATATTACTTAACCTCTTGATACTTAGGTCCTTGCTCTGTAAAGTGAGAAAATAATAATACTTATCTGGGTGTGTTGATTTGAGGATTAAATCAGATGATCTCTATAAAATGGATATATTAAGTGTTCAGTAAATCATGGTTGCTGCTGCTGCACATGGTGGCAGGGGAGAGGCATGGGCTGGCCCGGTGACCAGTGACATCTGGAAGCCCTAGAGATACTATCAGGACATCATGTCAGGGCATCAAGACAAGCAATAACAACAACAGAAGGCCAAGGTTCAAGGTGTGTTTGGGGCAGAGGGTCAAGAGCTCTGAGGGGCATGAAAATGAGCAGGAGAGAAGGCAGAGTGAAACTGACCCTGTAGGAAAATAGTTCAAACTGTGCTCCTTAAGGCTGTGGAGTTTTCTTCAATGGGTCTCTACGACTACTCGGGTGGGGCTGAGGTAAGGTGGGTGAAGGATTGGAGACCAAAGTGTGCAGGGTGGACTGATTGGAGCGGGAGGATCGCCGGGCTGTGTTTAAAGGCGAGCATAGTGGCTCTCCTGCGATCTGCTCCGCATCTCGGGTTTCTGTGTGAAATACCCTTTGAAGCGAGAGTTCTGCTGCTTTATCAAAGCATGAGAATTGTCATGTGGGCCTTGAAGGCAAGCCGAGGCATATGAACTTTCTATGGCCAGCAGCAGGGAAGCCGGGAGTGGGGGCAGATTCTGATGAAAGAGTAACCAGACTAAAGTGACGCCTTGTTAGAACCATTCTTCTGATAATTCATTTGGCGATGGGGTGTGTAGTTGCCTGGAATGAGGAGCAAACACATTCGCCAGGAAGGGCCACTGCGAGGTGGATCCCCTCCACTGTCCCTCTCCCTTGCTAAGCCTCCTCTTGGCCAGCAGCGTGTCTCTGCTCTCCCGATGTCCTGCCTGAACCACAGCAGCAGGCCCCTAACCCTCTGCTGTGAAACTCTGTCCCTTCTTTGGGGGTCAGCTCTCCAAAACCCCAATCTTGTCATTCCATCCCACTTGCCATAACCTCTAGTGGTTCATTCTTGGTTGTGAGATTACGAACCACACTCTTTTGCTTGGCATTCAAGGCTTCATTATGAAGACAATCTACCTTCCTAGTCCCATCTGCTACTGGTCCCACATCTGTTCCCAGCTGGTGAAACCTTCTTACAAGACCCAGTACTCCCAACACAATGCCTCTGTTCTCTCCTATACATTTCACGCCATCCCTGGGTCCTAGGATGCACCCTCTCCCTCACCACACACACACCTGTACTTAATTTACTATCCTAGTGGACTTCACACACTCCACAAGCCTTTTTTGACCATGTTTGGTTACATCTGTCTCTTCCCATAGGAATGCTCCAAGGAACCCTGCCACATAAATACTTACCCTGGCACTAATCAGTATTTTTTTAGTTGTGTCACCTAACATAGCGCTGGGCTCACTGCACATCCACAAACCCAAATAATTGTAATGTAGCTGTACTGGGAACATCTCAGATGTTTTTACTCCCAAACTGGAGCACCCACTTAGGTCATCCTTCAAGGCCAGAGGCCACTGGTGACCTGCCCAGTCCATTCCCTCAGCGCCTGATCTCCCCAGACCAGCCTGTGACCAACTCATGAGGTCACAGGACAGTAACAACACAAGGGCTTTGTGTAGATGCCTGTGTTTTCAGAAGTGGCTCCAGTCCAGCCGGCATTCCTTCTCAACTGGGACTTTTTTTGAAATGTTTTCCTCACAAATGTCAGCAGGATTGAGATCCACCACACGGTTTATTAAAGGAACAAAAGCTTTGCCCTGACAGCCCCAGCAGCGATCTCGGTTTCCCCTGGGGACAGTCGGAAGCCAGAAGGAGGTGGCCTGACATGGCTGTAAATGACTTCTCCTAACCACAGGCAAGAAGAACAAGAGGAATTTCGGGACCTGCGGGAGAGTCAAAGCGCTTCCTGTTCCTCCCTTAACCCAGGTCCCACTCACCAGCCCCAAACAGCACTGCCACCAAGGCGTGGCTCTTCTCACAGATGCCACATCATCTATAAAAAGCCTTCTTTGCCTTGCAAGTGCTAATGTTCTAGGGAGAGATACACACTTTACAACCCGTTTCACGAGCTTCTTCTTGCAAGATGCAGGAACCACGGCACAGATGGCTTCGTTGTCATTGACAAATCGTCCTCAGGGACCTTTCACAGCATTGCTAGGTATTAACATAAGACACATCAGGAATTACGTGCATCAAGTCCCAGTCCTCAGGGAGCTCCAGGTTTAAGCAGAGGAATGGGATCGGCAAAAATAATAGTAATAATAATATAAATAAATAAGTAAATAATGTTTTCAGCTAGCTCAGGCTAGAGGCCAATGCAATTCAGGGAGACAGTGTTTGTTGTAGGAGCTGAAGACTGGCAGATGTATGTGGCTGGCTTATCAGCAAAGGGTCCAGGAGCCAGGATGGGAAGAACTTGAGCTTGACCTTAAGGAATGATCCATCCATGGATCAGCTAGGGAGGAGAGGAGTCCTGATTGAAACCAAGACACCATACTCAGAATTAGGACAGTGACCCAATTGGCTTCTAGACTTGATGGATTTCTTCTGTGGGTGTCTAGAGAGCTTCCTTTGGCTTTAAGCAACCTTGCTATGGGATGCCAGGATTACGGAAGAAGGGACCTGAGTGCCCCCATCTGATGATGCCACAGAAAGGATCCAGGCTGATTCTGGTCTCACCACATACCTTTGGTTTCTGGCCAGAGTCACCCATGCTATGGGTGGGGTTACCCAGAAGTCAAAGATAAGGCCAGGTCCTGTGAATAAGCATCCAAACCTTGAGTTAAGATGGGACTACTGTCACCTCAGCTGTTCACAAGGTGGGACAGGAGACAAGAAGATGGGAAAAGCCATCAGGCTAACAGACAGCAGCCTTCCCTCCTGATTCACCATCACTGAAGGAATCACTTAGACTTGAAAGCAGCCATTCCTTCCAAGAGCCCCGCTTCCTTCTACTAGGCCTGTTGATTATATTTTAAGACACGAAGTACAAGTCTCTTTATGTCCATCAGCCTGGACCTGAAATGTGACACCTATGTCTACACCCCCACTCCAAAGACTCCTACACAGTGACTGGCTCTACTTCATCCCAAAGGTCTGGAATGGATGAGGTTCTGTGGTCCCCTTATAAAGCCTCTTGTATTCCAAATGTGTACATTATTTTATTCTTGATATTTCTTGCTTACCCATAGTCACCTGTCAAGTGTTCCACCCTGTCAAATGCAGGGAAAAACTCAATTCACATATAATGCCCAGTCCCAAACCTCACTCACGGTTTCCAACATCTTCCTTATAAAATCTTTGCCTGAAGCCATCACGAAATGGTGACATTGCTTGGTTTCCACATTATCTTTCTGTCTTCAATTAATGAGTTGGCTGACCTTGAGTGAGACAATTTGGCGCTCACTTTTTCCAGTTGTGTAATGAGGGTGGTGCTCAAGTGGGGGCTTGGCGATCTCTTCCAGGACTCACATTGTGAGATTCTCTGCAGAGAAGAGACGTGTGTGATGCTTTCTAGACACTCTCTTCTCTTCTGCTGTAAGCAGGGTGATTGCTGAGCAAGGGGCAGGAAGTACTTAGAGCTTTTCCCCAGACTTTGGAAAGACCTGGGTGAGAAGCCAGGCTGCACATCTTCAGCTGCTCTGACCTCAGAAGGCCTGCTTTTCTCATGCAAGGCAGTGGGAGCATCCAATGAGCTAATGCATGTGAAATACTTAGCACAGTGCTTGCCTCAGAGCATGCACGCACGATATGTTAGTCCAAAGAAAACAAAAGTTCAAAGGTAAAAAGTAGGAAAAAAGGGAAGGGGGCTTAGGCCAACCCAGACTATGTACCGAGCCCTACTTCAGCAGACTCAGCATACAGGTTGTTGTCTCATGGATAGAGACAAGATGGAGACCCAGACTTTATCTCAGCAATGCAAGATCAGGAGAAAACAAGGAGAATGTCAGCATTCTTATCAAAAGATAATTTGGGCCAGTGCAATGTCTCTTGCCTGTAATCCCAGCACTTTGGCTGACATGGGAAGATTGCTTGAGCTCAGAAGTTCAAGGCCAGCCTGGGCAACGTAGTGAGACCCCATCTCTACAAAAAACTGAAACAATTAACTGGGCATTGTGACTCATGCCTGTAGTCTCGGCTACTTGAGAGGCTAAGGCAGGAGGATCAATGGAGCCCGGGAGTTCAAGGCTGCAGTGAGCTGTGATTGTGCCACTGCACTTCAGCATAGGTGACACAGTGAGACCTCATCTCTAAAAAAAAAAAAAAAGGAACAAAAAAGGAAAGAAAATCTGTCATAAAGAGAACATGAACCAGAATTAAGCTTTTCAAATACAGTCACAGCTGCCAGCAGTGGCGCATGTTCATCAGTGTACAGGGTGGTCCAGACCCTTGAGGACTGACTTAGTAAGAAGCCTACATCTCTTAGTGGCCTGAGAACAGCTGATGGATGAATGTGGCCCATTGCTTAGATAAGGAGTGGACAGGAGACAGATGGGTGTGGGAAGGAGTCATACAATAAACCTTGTACTTTTCTGTAAGGAGAGAACTTAAATGGTAAAGAGAATGTTATCAATTCCTTTTTCTCCAAAGCAGAGGAGGACCCATATGTAAGATACTTTATCTTAATGTTCCCGCAAATTTCTGGCTCTGAGGTCACTTCCATGTTCTCTGTTTAGGATTTTTTTTTTTTAATGAAGAACATTCGTATTAGTGTCACAAGTGCAGGGAATTTCTGATCAATCCAGCGATGACTGAAAGCTAGACTGAACAGCCCTCCCTTGCAGGGAGCCCACGACAGTCTGGCTCCACACGGGGCTTACCTTGAATGTGGCCAGCAACTGTGGGGGAGAAAGTCAGGCTCACAAATCTCATCTTAGGTCATAGGCACATCTGTTTCCCACCAAGTGTGCTTGGCCTCATGGTTTCTGTTTCAAAGCCTGCCCTTTTATTGGAGCTCCCTCTTATTTTATGGGGTGTTGGCTTGGCTTATCTCTGAGCAGCCTGTCTCCCGGGCGCAGTTATTCGGCACATACATCGTACTCTTACAAGGAGGCTGTGTCCACTGTTGGGAAATGCCTGTGCTTTTTTTTTTTTTTTTTATCAAGGTGACAGGAAAAAAGCCCAAATAAATTACAGCCGTGAAGCCTTCAGTTGGATTTTCTTGTCCAACATGCTTTACAGCAAAAGAATGGAACACTCTGTTTTGTTTTAGAAGCAATAAGCGGGGAATGGGATTCTAGAGGACTTTAAAGGGAATCCAGTGACTTCTGACAGTCCTGAGAAAAGGAAGCGTTTTGCTTTGAAGTTTCAGGACACAGAAGGGGTCCTGAAACTGACGCGAATGTTGGAAGCGAAGGGCATGAGTCGGCCCTGAGACAGAGCAGCTGCTGGGCTGGGAACCCTTGTTGTTGGGAACATTGGTTACGACTTGCATCTCGATCTGCTACTTGCCTTGATGTAGCAGCTCTACGAGGAGTTGTTCTGATTTAAAGACAAAAATTAATCAAGCATGGTGGGGAGATAGCCAATCTAGTAACAAACCAAGAAGGCTAGAAGCCTCGTGATGTTCCCTAGAGTTTTCCTGAAAATGAACTATAATAGAAAAAGAATGGCTCATCCCCCAGCTTGGTTCAAGGCCCCTGGGCTCTGGGCATTGTCAGGTGTCTACAAGAGTTGCTCTGAGGCCATCTCAGCAATTCAGATCCAGAAACTCCAGCATCTGCCCAGGAAGCCATTTTGTCTGCAAATGCACCAAGCCTGAGAGCTGGTCTTAGGTGCTTTTCTTACACTCCATCGAGTTCAGAACCCGCTTCTGGTCCTGTAAATTTCCACGGAATGTGATGTCATTGGAGAGGCATGTGCCTCTTATCCACCAAGGCTGGATCCAGGATTTCTGGGGCCAAACCTTATTCCATTTGAGAATCTGGAAAAGAATACTAAATTACAAGTGTGAAATCAGGGACAGGGCCCTGCACAGGAAGGAGGCTGTGCAGAGCAGAGTACTTGAAGCTTAAGCTCTTTTAACTTCACAGTAGTGAATTGTCTCCATCCCCACCACGGGTTATCAGCAGAGGGCAGTCAGGCTGTTCACAGCAAGCTTGCCCTTTGGGCATGGGGGTCCTAGCGTACTTCAGGCAGGGACAATGGCCCTTGGTCGCCTGAGTGGGCTTTGGTTCCCCCAACAACTAACACTCCTCCTAGAACGTACGCTAGAGGGAACAAAACAAAGAAGGCATGTGTCCCATGCCCTCCAACAGTCCTCCAAGCATGGTCCTCTAAGCACATGGCCATGGTCCCCCAGGGACGTTTTCCTCGCAGCCTTGCCTTCCTCAGGTTCTGGTGAAGCTCCTGGCCCACAGCCAACCCATGCTGAAATGAATGCTGAAGAGAAGAATGAAATTGAAGGCAAACAACAGATCCCCAAGAGAATCTGAAATTCCTAAAGGGGGCTCAAAGGCAAGGGGGAATTCCCTTCCTGTACCTAGGACATGAGTATATTCCTGCTTTGCCTGGGGTAGGAATAATAGGTCA
The DNA here is from genome assembly GCF_007565055.1 of Rhinopithecus roxellana. Lineage (NCBI taxonomy): Eukaryota > Metazoa > Chordata > Mammalia > Primates > Cercopithecidae > Rhinopithecus > Rhinopithecus roxellana. The sequence continues at coordinate 97,283,217 of NC_044559.1, read as the reverse complement.
CTCCTCGTTTGTCAACAGAGAGGGGCTCTTCTAGATTGGTCTCGGGGGCTACTTGGGAGCCTCTGGCCTGGAGGCCTGGACTCTTTCTCTTTAGAGAAGTTTGTACTGAAGAGACTGGTAGATTCCTTCTTTTTTCTTTTTTGTTGAAAGTAGAGATGAGGTCTTGCTATATTGCCCAGATGGTTTCACACCCCTGGCCTCAAGCAATTCTCCAGCCTCAGCCTCCCAAGATGCTGAGATGACAGGTGTGAGCCACCACACCCAGCTAGGTTTAATCATGGCCATTCATCTGCTCTAGCCACATCATCCCTGGCTGTTTTGCTGAAATTGGCCAAGAAGGTCTCTCCCATGCTGAGTCCCTCATTCTTGCATGTAGACCAGGTATGTTCAATGCTGAGAGGGAGAAAGACAAAGGCCTTGGTCCTATGAGCTCACAGCACCGCCACGTTGAGTGGCTCTGGGGAGTCAGCGTGTAGAAGGAAACCTCTATGGGATGAAATACTGTCCAGTAGAAAATCAGAAAATTGCTTCAGATTGATGTGGAGGAGGCTGAAAAGGGAGTGAAGGAGCTGTCTACAACAGAAGCTTTGGGAAGGGCTCTTCTCTTGCCCCAGAGCTGGGGTGCCTTGAGAAGGGGTTTTTGTGTGCGGATTCCACATGCTAGGTGAAGACAAGCGCTGTACAGGGCACTAGCCCAAGGAGGTGCCATGCGGGAAATAAAGGTTCCATGGCCAGTTAAATTTGGGAAACAGCATGCTACATCCTCCACTTGGAAATGTATAATGCATGTTAGAGGAATAAAGTCTGAAAAGTCTTACACTTGAAAAAGGGAACTGGCCGGGTGCGGTGGCTCACACCTATAATCCCAGCAATTTGGAAGGCAGAGGCAGGCAGATCATTTGAGGTCAGGAATTGGAGACCAGCCTGGCCAACATGGTGAAACCCTGTCTTTACTAAAAATACAAAAAAAATGAGCCGGGCGTGGTGGTGGGCAGCTGTAATCCCAGCTATTAGGGAGGCTGAGGCACAAGAATTGCTTGAACCCAGGAGGCAGAGGTTGCAATGAGCCAAGATGGCACCACTGCATTCCAGCCTAGGTGGTAGAACGAGACCCTGTTAAAAAAAAAAAAAAAAAAGAGAAAAAGAAAAAGGGAACCAAAATCATGTTAATTTTGTCAAGCACTTAGCAAAGGTCACAGAAACCACTGCTCATAGAATGCCTGTGTCCCCGGATGTGCCACTGGTGTTTATGGAACTGAATTAATGCCCAGCTGGCTCAGGAAGGAGCTATCAAAGCCGCAGGATTAGCCAGTCTGCCCCTTGTTGGACAGAATGGACGGACAGAGGGTGAAGTGTGCCTCTGTTGTACGCAACACTGTCCTGCAATTCAAGGTGTGAGTCTTTGGAGGAAATTTTGGATGAAGGTGAAAAAGACAGGGTAAACAAAAAAAAAAAAAAAAAAAAAAAAAAATCCTTGGATAGTAATGCGTGTGTTGCCTGGGCAAGAGAAATGGAGGAAATGGTGTCCTACTCTATGAGGTTAAGAAAAGATAGTCTATAGGGATCTGGGATACCCCATTAAGAAAGATCTATTATAATGATAGGTGTATGATGACAGGTGTTATTACGGTTAGGTGTATTAATAACGCATCTGAAATTTTACCGTTATTTTTTGCTATATTATTACTATAGATGTTAACAGCAACATTTATTCATTTATTTGATGTTTCATTGTTGGGAAAATTATTTAGGTCTCCTTTGGTCCTCGGAAAAGCTCTGTGAGATGACGGGTCTTTTTTTACTTTTATTTTAAGTTCAGGGGTAGTTGTGCAGGTTTGTTACATAGGTAAACTTGTGTCATGGGGTTTGTTGTACAGATTATTTCCTCACCCAGGTATTAAGCCTAGTACCCATTCATTATTTTTCCTGATTCTTTCCCTTCTCCCACCCTCCAACCTACAGTAAACTCCAGTATGTGTTCTTCTCTATGTGTCCATGTGTTCTCATTGTTCAGCTCCCACTTACAAGTGAGAACATGTGATATTTGGTTTTCTGTTCCTGTATTAGTTTGCTGGGGATAATGGCCTCCAGTCCATTCATGTCCTGCAAAAGACATGATCTCATTCTTTTTTATGGGTGCATAGTTCCATGATGTATATGTACCACATTTTCTTTATCCAATCCATCATTGATGGGCATTCAGGTTGATTCTATGTCTTTGCTAGTGAATAGTAGTATTAACACTGTACATGAGATAACAAGCTAAGAGAGTGACTTGCACAAATTCCTACAACCAGTAGATAATGGGCCCTGGACTCAAACCCTGGGTACCTGGCTCTATGTCTTTGGCTCTATCTTGAGGAGGAGGCAGCAGCTCCATGGCTCTATGTCTGGAAGAAGAGGGTCAGGGCTTCTGGATTCCTTAGGGAAAGGTCAGAGGAAAGACTTACAGGCCTTTGACTAGGTGCTTGGGGTTTCCATATCGCCCGGAGCTACAGCTAATGAGGCCGGTGAGAGCTCAGTCCTTGAGAGTGCCCCTAGGAGCCTGCAGAGCTGAGGACGACTGGGAGGGCAGGAGGGAACCAGATGGCAGCTCCTTCTCACATTTGCCTCTTTGGTTCCTGCTAAGTGAGTCAAAGCAGGTAACAGAGCTCTGGCTCGCATAGGTTCTTCTAAAGACTTTGAAGGATAGGCATAAATACCTCCACTAATTATATCTCAGGCTATTCCAAAAATCAGAAAGGCACATTGAAAAAAACCCTGAATTTATTTTAAGGCTGTTTTGAGTCTCATGCGGGGCTGTTATGAGATTCTGAGAACCTCCAAGGAGGAGCTAATTCCAGGGATCGAGTCTGAGGGCCCTGAGAGGCAGGTGGATGTGGAGCCCAAGGAGGGGGGTGTTCTACACTTAATCTCACCTCGGCCTTGGGCCACGGGGCACCTTGAAGTAAACCTGGGGAGGCTACAGCTGCAAAGATAGTCTCACTGTGGTCCAAAGTCCTAGATAACCCCAGGGAACAAGGGGTCTAATCCACAGGCCACCTGGGATGTGTCTGAATGCTTTGAGAAAATGGGATGTGGTCTTAAAGCGGAGTAGAGGGGCAGCCTCAAGGCTTAGAGCCAAGGAAGATTTAGAACCCAAGGAAGCTGGAAGCAAAGTACTTCTGGGCAGAAGGATGCAGCTAAGACGAGATGGGGCAAGGTTACACCATGTGGGGAGTTATTGAGAGGGGAGGTGCCCACAGCCCAGAGGCCTCACCTGGTGGAGGAATGCAGCTGGCCTGGCTTGGAAGAGGAAGAAACAGACTTTGTATTGTTAGAAGGAGACCCTTATGGGGAGCTGTGGCCTGAGCTGAGACACAAAGTGTTAGACAGGAAGGCAGATAGCATAGCAGGGGCCAGGGGGTGAGCTGGGATGGGGTCAGGGAGGAGAGAGAGTCACCTCTCCATTGCAGAGCTGGTGAATTTGAACTGCAGAATGGTCACCTTGTGTTGGTGGGGCCGGGTACTGTGGTGAGGCTAGAGGTGTGGACAGAATCAGGAAGCGGCGATGCACAGGCAAGAGCCTGGGGACAGCGCTCCTCACAGGTGGGAAGGCTCACAGGGTCTCCACCAAGAAGGGGGAGCTGCAGCAATGGCTCAGACCAGAAAGGAAGGACATGGCGGTAGGAAAACTCCACAGGCAGCTCAGGATGACCTGACTGAGGAACCCTGTGCCAATCAGCTACAACCTTTTCCACCAGTCCCGACAGTCTAACTCCTCTTTAAGGAATTCGCACTGCTCTGGGCTGTGCAGATCCCCTTTTCTGTGTGAACTTGCATGAGGACGCCAATATTCTTTCTGTACCTTCTCAGCCATCTCGCTTCCCATAAGACATTCACCTGCTCAAATCCCCCGTTTTCCCAATTGTACCATCTGCCTATGCTGCTAAGAGTAACTATCCAAAAATGCAAAAACAAGGCAAAAGGAGAAATGTGTGTCCCTTCAATGTCATGCTGGAGTTTGATCTAAAACGCCATCCAAGGATTCTTCCATTACCTGTGCCTTTGCTTGACTCACCATTTACTACTGATCAGGGCCTGGAGTAATAAGTTCTAGTGTTCTACAGCACTACATAGTGGGGTTAACAACATATTGTAGGTTTTCAAATAGCTAGAAGAGCTGATCTGAATGTTCCCAACACAAAAGTATGATGCATGTTTTGAGGTTCTGGATGTGCTAAGGATCCTGATCTGATCATTCCACATTGTATACATGTGACGCAGTTTGTATGTCTGTTTCCTCCAAATATTATGGCGAAATTTGATCCCAATGTTGGAGGTGGAGCCTGGTAGAGGTGTTTGGGTCATGGGGGCAGATCCCTTATGAATGGTTCGGGGCCACTCTCGTGGGAGTGAGTGAGTTCTCACACAGTCCCACAAGAACCGGTTGTTGAGAAGAGCCTTGCACCTCCTTCTCACTCTTGCTTCCTTCCTAGGTTGCTGTGTGATGCCTGCGCCCCTTCACCTTCCATCATGAGTGGAAGCTTCCTGAGGCCTCCCCAGAAGCAGATGCTGACCCCATGGCTCTTGTACAGCCTGAAGAAGCACGAGCCAAATAAACCTCTTTTCTTTACAAATTGCCCAGCCTCAGGTAGTCCGTTATAGCAATGCAAAACAGACTAAGACAATACATATCAAAATATCACGTTGTGCTCTATGTATAATCATTATGTGTCAATTAAAAAAGAAATAATGAAAATAACAAAAAAAAAAAAAAAGGACCTAGAGTCAGAAGTTACTTGGAGATTTGTGCTGGAGAGAGGATGCACATTACTCCTGTTTAGGAAAAAAAGACAACTTCAAAAGGTATGACTATGGCAGGACATAAGCCAACTTCTCACATGTAACCCGGTAGCTGTCTCATTCTATATTCTTTCCTCAATGACTGCAAATGCTTGCACTTTCAGTGCTCCTGATTGAGCTTTTCTATCTGCTGTTCCCTCATTAATGGGTTAAATAAACCTTTGGCAGATGTTTATTCTCTGTTTATCTGCATTCATGTTTTTAACTCTTCGGAAACTTGTTGTCTCAAAGAAAGATCCAAACAGGCTCCCTGTCGGAGCTGAATAAATTGTGTTGCCCAAGAACAGCCCCACGTGCTATGGATATCCAGGTACAACCTTTCCTGGTTCCAAAATGAGTCCCAAGCACTAACAGAACACTACCTTTGCTGTCTCTTGGTTTCTCTGGGTTTTTTGTTGGTTGGTCTGTTTCAAACTCTGAGGCTGTGTTTTTGCTCTTGTTTCTGGTCCTTGGCCAAGTCCATCAGTCCATATAACTTGCAATCTCTTTCTGCAGCTGGTTCCAGGGATTGAAGGGTCTGTTTCTCATCTTGGATGGAAAGCCGCCTTGACTGAGAGTTGAGATTCCTGCTGTGTATCAGAAACTCGTGGTGTGGAACATGCTGTATCCAGGAAGAATAGGTATCTGGCCACTAGTCTGGTCTCCATTGCACAGTTGAGGGAGCCCCCTGTGTAAACTAGATGTGAATCTAGTTTGTGCACAGCTTGCTGAGTGAATCCGCCTCACTGAGAGCAGGGACTGGGAGTCCGGCTTTATGGTTTAACTACTTGGTGATATCTGTTGGATTAGGTGGAGGAGGTGACAATCTGATCGTTAGTCGTTTTTGTTGTTTGTTTATTTGGAGTCACATAGATTAAGAAAGCATTTCACGCCTGCTGGAGAGGAGAACAGCTCTTTGAAATCTGGAAGGCTGAGTTTTATTATTTCCGTGCTTACTTAGGACCTTCAGCTCAGACTGCAGAATAGCAATTAAAAGCTCTCAGTGGGTCTGTGAGTCTGGAAATGAGACCAACCTCTTTCATTGTGTCCATGTGAAATGTATTCTGGAAAATATGAATAATTTAGATGATAAATTCTCTTATAGAATTTATTCCACTGGGTTTATAGAGAATTTTAAGTACTTAGCTATACCTAACATTCCCTGAAATTCTAGAAAATAAATAAACGGAACTTTTAATACTTTGCTTGTCTTCTAAGGAAAAGAACAATGGAAATTGGGAAGGGTGAAGGGGTCGAGGGAAGGATGACGACAAATTACTTAATGGCTACAATGTACATTATTCAGGTGACCGACATCCGAAAAGCCCCGAATTGACCACTGCACATGTAACAAAATTGCACTTGCATTCCATACATTTATATACATAAAAAAAGAAAAGTTAAATCAAAGCATAAAAAAGAAATGAAAAGGCAGTCTTACAGAAACTGCAAGTTCAGAAGTCTTTAATTAAGATTCCAACTTCAGGCCGGGCAGTGGCTCACACCTGTAATCCCAGCCCGTTGGGAGGCCACACTGGGCAAATGGCTTAAGGCCTCGAGTTTGAGACCAGCTTGGCCAACATGGCAAAACCCTGTCTCTACTAAAAATATGAAAATTAGCCAGGTGTGGTGGTGCATGCCTATAATTCCAGCTACTCAGGAGGCTGAGGTGGGAGGATTGCTTGAGCCTGAGAGGCAGAGATTGAAGCGAGCCGTGATTACATCACTGCATTCCAGCCTGGGCAACACAGCAAGACCCTGTTTCAACAAACAAACAAACAAGAATTCAAGTTCATATAAGCAAGGAGATTTGTTTAACAAAACAAACTGGTCTAAAAAAAACAGTTACATGTCTTTTCCCAGATTTTATAAGAGTGGAATACATTACAATGCAAACATACATTGTACCTTATTTAAAGACTAGAATTTGTTTTCTCATAAAGAGACTAATTATAATCTAAACTTTCCAAGCTATATATATTTTTTACTCATTTACTAATCAGACAAAATAACATTACTCCTATGTAATGTTTAAAATTAAGAAAATGTAAAATTATGTCTTCAACTATTTTGTATTCTATATAGTTCTGATAATTTTTATATCAACAATAGTAATTATTTGTAGCATATCAGCTTAAATATAATTTCCCCAAACCTCAGTTCACTTAAAATTAATATTAAATCAAGGTAATTAATGGACAATTTTCATATACTTCAACAAATTTTAGTAGACTGCAAAAGTAGACTGCTAAAATATTCATCCAACTATATTTTTGAATGACTTCTTTTTTACGAGGATATAATGAGACAAAATAATTATTTAGCCAAGGTTATACATGGAATGTCATTTTTAAAAATACATTTTATTTAATCATAGATATGTAACTTTTAAGCAAGGGGCGAGCATTTTATTTTGCCCTGAGTCCTGCAAACTATGTAGCCAGTTCTATATGTATGTGTATGCACACATACACACGTACGTATATGTGTAGACATCCTTGCTTATTAGTACACATTATAGAGATGCTATTCTTTTGGGTTTTGTTATCAAACATGTTCACTTTCTGCTGTTTATAAGAGTGTGAGAGAGATGTATATGGCTGTAGGGGATTCTATTATTTGTGCTTACAAGGTTTGCTGACCTGCTAAAATATCTGGATATGACAGTTTTCAATTAGTTACCTCTAAGTTTATTGAGCTTGTTTGGTTTACACTGGCTCGATAAGAATCTGACCTCTTCTTTTTTTTTAACCAGAATATAATCAGACAAAATAATTATGCAACTAAAGTCATACCTGGAATATCATCTTTAAAAATAAACGTCATTTAATCAAGTATGCCAAATTCACCATTAAGGAATAAGGATTGTGCTTCCCATGTGGCGACTAATGCACACAAATCTTTTTTTTTTTTTAATGTATAAGAGTATTTCAATTCTTGTCCTTGGGAACTATAAAGATTATACATGATTTGGAAATGAGGTTGTACCAAACGATGGCCAAAGAAGAATCATCCATTCCACGCCTTCTTTTTGCCCGGTCTCTCAGAAGTATAATATTATCAGCTATGACAGTCGTTGCTTGCCGCCTCACATTATTTTTATCCACGTACTCACCATAGTCTACTTGCCTTTCCACATAAACTCGAGACCCCTTTTTCACATACTGCTATGCCACATCTCTGAGGCCTGGCTGGAATACTGATATTCTATGCCATGTTGTCTTTTGATTGACATCACCCATTTGGTAAACTTCACAGTCCTCTGATCGCCATATCTGGTTTGTAGCTAGAGAAAATATTGTGAATGGATTTTTTCCTGTCGCCTGCCTCATGACATGGTTCTCACCTACTCGCCCAAGTAACTGCACACAATTCAGGGATCTTTCAAGAACCAAATTGCTAGCTGTTTCAGACCCATGTCTTCCAAACCTGTAGGTCTTTGAAAATGGCTTCTATTTTCTTTTCTTTTTCTTTCTTTCTTTTTTTTTTTTTTTTTTTTTTTGGAGACAGAGTCTTGTTCTGTCACCCAGGCTGGAGTGCAGTGGCACAATCTCGGCTCACTGCAACCTCCACCTCCCGGTTCAAGCGATTCTCCTGCCTCAGCCTCCTGAGTACAGTAGCTGGGACTACAGGTGTGCACCACCATGTCTGGCTAATTTTTGTATTTTTAGTAGAGATGGGGTTTCACCATGTTGGCAGGCTGGTCTCAAATTCCTGACCTAAGTGATCCACCCACCTCAGCCTCCCAAAGTGCTAGGATTACAGGAATGAGCCACCACACCTGGCCTCTATTTTCTTTTCTTACAATCTAATCTTTAGGCTCTTCCTGACACTGTAGCCAACCAGCCTCCAGACAGGAGATCCCCCACAATACTTTTCTAGGACACTCGGCTGGTACCTGTACTACAGCCTGCAAGCTCATCACCTGTAAAGAAAGTCACTGCATGGCAGGCCAGAAACATTAACAGATTTGATGGATCTAGAGAGAAGAATTCACCCAAATGTGGAGGCACTGCATGTGAAACTGGCAGAGATCAATTTCTTAGGTTTGAGTTTCTAGCTTGGAATAGAATAACCCATAAGACGAAAAAGAACAAAAGAAAATTACTGGAATACTAGAGGCTATTCACAATGCAATTCTAGCTTCTGCATGCCATTGCTAGATATATGCTAATTTTTGTCTGTAGTAGTTGCTCAATACTCTATAACTATATTTGCTGACCATACTCAATAAATTTAATTGACATCTCTTATTGCACTTATGTAAATTAATCAAACCAAAAACATAAGGACAGAAGGTTTTGGGTTTTTTTGGTAAGGGTGATCAAAAATCATCCTTATAGATTATTTGTGATTACCACCTCTAGCCAAAACTTGGGAATGAGCAAAGAAAGGCCACATGTGCTTCCATTGTGTCCCTCCAAGATGCATATGTTGAAATCCTGATCCCCAGTATGATGGTATTTGGAGGTGGGGCCATTGGAAGATGATTAGGTCATGAGGGCAAAGCCCTCATGGATGGGATGAGTGCTCATAAGCCCTGGGAACCTCTGTTTACTCTTCCACCATGTGAGGAAGATGACTTCCTGTGAAACCAGAAAGTGAGTCCTCACCAGACACTGAATCTGCCAGCACCTTGATTTTGGACTTTCCAGCCTCCTGAACTTTGAGATCTATGGTATCTCAAAGCCGTGTAGTCTATGGCATTCTGTTACAACAGCCCAGATGGACTGACATCACTCAAAGATTAATTTCCTGTGGGGTTTCCCTGTGTTTGGTTCACTATTTATTATTGATTTGGGCCTAAATTCTGAAGTGTTAACTTGTAGATTTTTCCTTGATAAAGATGTAAATAATTTTTATACAATAGGAAAAATAAGTCTAAATGTCATAATTTGATTGCTTTATAGGAAAAACCACTTTTGAATCTAATCTAAGTAATCTGATTCCAAACTTCTTCCTTCAGTTCTATACTCAGTTCCTTAAATATTATTTGAACTAGCTTTTACTTTCTTATTGGTTCCCTCATTAATGAGTTAAGCAAAGCTTTGACATATGTTTATTGTAAATTTATTTTTTTCTTGAGACAGGGCCTTGCTCTGTTGCCCAGGCTGGAGTGCAGTGGTGCTATCACAGTTCACTGCAACTTCAACCCCCGGACTCAAGAGATCCTCCTACCTCAGCCTCCCGAGTAGCTGAGACTGCAGGTGCATGCCACCGCACCTGGCTAATTTATAAAATCTTTTGGTAGATATGGGGTCTTGCTATGTTCCTTAGGCTGATCTCAAAGTCCTGGGGTCAAGCAATCCTTCTGCCTCAGCCTCCCAAAGTGCTGGGATTACCGGTGTGAGCTACCACACCTGGCTGTTTACTGTGATATTGTGAAAATATTTTTTCTTTGTCTCTTATTTCAAGTCCAGAGGTCATCTTCTTCCCACATCATTTTGACAATTTGGACAGCCTTGCCTCTTCCACGATCAGGGGAGGTTGTAGATTTCCTTTCCCCGCCCAGACAGAGAATACTTGAGTTTATGTGGCTTGCACCGATTTCGAGATTCACTCAGCCTCAACTCTAAGCCACCTTAGAGCTCAGTGAAATCCTTATCTTCCTCGGTTATAAAGAGATTAAATTTATCCTACTTTTAAAATGTTTATGTAAATGATATTTTTCCTTAATTTCTTTTTCAGATAGTTTGGTGCTAGTGTATACTATAATTTTTGTGTTAATTTTTATGCTATAATTTTACTGAATTTATTTATAAATTTGAACAATTTTGGGTAAAATCTTTAGGGTTTTCTCCATGTAAGATCATGTTTTCAGGAAGCAGAGAAAATTTCACTTCTTTCTTTCCTATTTGAATGTCTTTCATTTCTTTTTCTTCTCGAATTGCTTTGGACAGGACTTCCTGTACAATATTGAATAGAAATGGTGAGAGTGGGGATCCTTGTCTTATTCCTGATCTTAGAGGAAGGACCTTCAACGTTTTGCTGACTGTTGATTGTCATGTTAGCTATGGACTTGTCACACATGGATGCTGTTGTGTTGGGGAATCATTTCTTCTATCTCTAATTTGTTGAGAGTTTTTATCATGAAATAATGTTGAAGTTTGTCCAGTGCTTTTCCTGCATCTATTGAGATGATCATATAGCTTTTGTCTTTCATTCTGTTAATGTGGTGTACAACATTTATTGATTTACAAGTGTTGAATCATCCTTGAGTTGGGATAAATCCAACTTGATCATAGTGAATGATCCTTTTAATGTATTTTTCAATAAAGTTTGCTAGTGTTTTGTTGAGGATTTTTGTGTTTATGTTCATCAGGAATATTGGCCTGTAATTTTCTTGTCTTGTAGTGTCATTGTCTTGCTTTGGCATCAGGGTAATGCCAGCCTCATAAAATGAGTTTGAAAGTATTTCCTCTCCTTCACACTTTTAGAAGAGTTTTAGAAGAATTGGTATTTGTTCTTCCTCAAGGGTTTGATAGGATTCAGCAGTGAATTCATCTGGTCTTGGACTTTTCCTTGATGGGAGACTTCTTATTGCTGATTCAATCTCCTTAACTCATTTTTGGTCTGCTCAGATTTTCGGTTTCTTCCTGATTCAGTCTTGGTAGGTTGTATGTGTCTAGGAATTTATTTACTTTTCCTAGGTTATCCAATTTGTTAGCATATAGTTGTTGATAGTATCATATTTTGTGCTGTCGGCTGTAATGTCTCTTCTTTTGGTTTTGATTTTATTTATTTGAGTCATCTCATTTTTTTGTTAGTGTAGCTAAGGGTTTGTCAATTTTATTTAGATTTTAAAAAACCAATTCTTAGTTTTGTCGATCTTTTGAATTTTTTTTTAAGTTTCCATTTTATTAATTTCTGCTCAGTAATAAAGAGGAAACGGAGGCTGGAAGAATGTAAGTGGTTCAGATAGCGATGATATAAATATTGTCACTTATGTCTGGCCATGTATTGACATAATGCCTCTTCCTATCTATGTACCTTTTCTTTTTTTCTATTTATTTATTTATTTTTGAGACGGAGTCTTACTGTGTCGCCTAGGCTAGAGTGCAGTGATGCAATCTTGGCTCACTGCAACCTGTACCTCCCAGGTTCAAGTAATTCTCCTACCTCAGTCTCCTGAGTAGCTGGGATTATAGGCGTGTGCCACTACCCCCGGCTAATTATTGTATTTTTAGTAGAGACAGGGTTTCACCATATTGGCCAGGCTGGTCTCAAACTCCTGATCCGCCCGCCTCAGCCTCCCAAAGTGCTGGGATTACAGGCATGAGCCACCGTGCCAGGCCCTTTGTACCTTTTCTGCATATCCACACCTTAGATTATAAGTTCTCAAGGCTATAGGTATCTTATGTATTATTTTTCCCCACGCATCTTGGATGCCTCCCCAGAGGTGAGTAGACGTCCTATAAATGCTTGATGGTGGAGATGAAACAAAGAAAAAACTGTTTCTGGAAGCAGATTTTCTGGAAATTGCCAGGGAAAGCTGTTCAGCTGTCAGAGGGTGACCATTCTTCTGTCTGAAATGGCTTTAAAGAAATCCCGCTCCCCCGGGGAATGACTCAGTGCATGCCTGCCCCTAAGCTCCCTCCAGATGCTTCCCCGAGGCTCCACAGGGGGAGGTATGATCAGTGTCACTACCTAAGAAGATTTCTGCTTGCAGCAACAATTTTTGTTACTTTTGGCAGATATATCTAGAGGACAGCCAAGAAAGGATGTGACATAAATTCAACAATTTAATTCTGAAAACCCCGTGGTTTCAATTTTGCTCATTTCTTGTTAGAGCTTTGTTTTTCCTCTGGTCATACCAACTGGACTTCCAGGGGATTATTTCTTCTTCCAAATTAAGGAAATTTTCAGAGCCAAATTTTAGGTCTTTCCTGATTTAAAGAAAAAAAAAAACAACAACAATGACGGGATAGTGGGCTTGGCTTTGAATAATAGCCAGGGACACTACACAAAAAGACAGCTATTATTACACTTCCTAACAAAGTAACACTATTTTTAAGAAACACCTTTTCTTATGATGAAGAAAAATGTAATACTTTTATGGAACCTCTACTCAGAGTTTCTCATCATAAACATAATTTTAGCTTTTGGAAGTGGAAATGGTGCAGTCTAAGGATTAGATTTTTTTTCTAAAGCAAATTTGGAGCTAAAGCTACGAGTAAGTGAATGAAGGAAGGCACCTCGACCCAGTCCTCCTTGAGAAGGCCTCATGGTGAGATGAACAGAACGTTGGATTTACGGTCAGGAGCTTGGCTCACTTGAGTTCTGGCCCTGAGTGATCTGGCGGAAGTTATGCCATGAGTTTCCTCTTTGGTAGGAGGTAATCAGGCCAAACTCACCATAATGCTGTAAGGATACATTCAACAGGATTATAATAATAGCTAATATTTTTGAGAGCTTAGTATGTGCTAGGCACTGTGTTGAGGGCTTCAAATATATTCTAGCATTTATTCCTCACGACAATCCTCTAATGTAGGAACTATTACTTTTCATCATCTTACAGATACAGAGGCTGAGGTATAGAAAGGTTAAGTTTCTTGCTCAAGGTCTCAAAGTTAGCGAGAGATGGAACCAATGGCCAGATCTAGGCAGTGTGGCTTCAGGACTGTGCTCCCATTCACTATTATGTACTCTCTTCCAAGATAATGCATGTGAGAGTATCTGACATGATGCTTGGCACATAGTATTTGATTGGTTTTCACTGGATCTGTCCAATTCAAGTACAAACCTAGGATTTCTGTATAGCCCTGAGGCCTTTGCAGCTCAATCCCAGTAATATCTGTGCTGTTAAGACGGTCATTCAACAAAATTGCAATGAAATGTGTACAACGTTGACAAAATGTCATGCTGTCACACCTGGATGAAAATAAATTCACGATAAATGATCAAAGATAAAGCTGGGCATCAGGGGTTTCTTTCTCCTAGTTTGATCACAGCTTCTGTATCCCTTGGCCCCCTATCATATATCACCTAATTAACAGAATCTTCCGAGTAAAGATATGTCTTCCACTAAAATGCATTTTTTTAAAATGCATTTCTTCCATTGATATGCATTTTTTAGTATCCCCTTGGCTCTTCACTGAATAAAATTCCCCTTTATTTAAGAAACATTTAACTATATCCCCTATGTCCAGGACATCATATCAAATCAATCATAAAATGATAAAGAAGAGAAGGCATATCCAATCAAAACTTGCATTTCAATGATCTAGCTACAAAGCACATGCACAGAATTTAATGTACTGGAATATATACCTTCTTTGCACCTATATAAGCTTAGATGCTCTGAGGTGCTACTGTTCTCTGCAGCTCACTCACGTAAAAATAAGCTCCTCTAACTTCAATCAAATGCCTTTTTGTTCAGGTTATTCTCCCTAAGGATACTGGTTCTTTTCTCTGGGGAGTTTATGACAAGACAACAAAAAGCATTTTTTTGAAACGAACTGAATTTGCACTATGGGTGAGGGAGAAGCTACTCTATTTTATCTAGTCATTATTTTACAATGTGTAGAGTGTTTCAGATACAGTACAGAGCTCCTGCCTTCCAGAAGCCTAGAGCCTACAGAAGGTGTCAGCAAGCTGTGGCCCATCTGGCCCTCTACTTGTTTTTGTAAATAAAGTTTTATTAGAACACAGCCACACCCATTCATTGAAGTAGTGTCTGTGGCTGTGTTTGCACTAAAATGGCAGAGTTGAGTAGTAGCAAAAGACATTCTGTGGTCCCCAAGGCCTAACATATTTTTGATTTGGCCTTTTACCAAAAAACTTTGCCAACCCCTATTCTAGAGGGAGGTTCTATGAGAAGGATTATGTAATGGGCATATTATGTAACTAGATATAAAACAAATAGGATTATGACACATAACCACCATAAAATTTTTAAATATGTCCAATTGCTGGTTAAAACTTGAGCTGTCTCATGACTTTTCAGAGATTATTCTTAAATAATAAAATTCCTACATTCATTGTAAGTTATAAAATATGGTCTCCATTCTAGAAGTCCAAACTCATGTAATAGCAAAAACTTTCAACTTCATTCTAAGTTATAATTCCTTTCTCCCCTGAAAACTAGGGTCTGCTGGATTCCTGCCTCTTGGGAAATGGTTTCTTCTGTCTTTCTTCCCCAGCTTGCTAACTCTGGTTTTTGTCATTCTAGGGTTGGTGTGGGGTCAGGGGTGGGAGTGTGGAGGATGGGTCAGAGAAGCAAGGAAGTTATTACTTTACCGACACGGTCATCATGCAGCTTTGGGCTTTCTGAATTTGGGCAGTTGTTCAAAACTCTTTATCTTGTGGCATTTGGAGTTATTTGGAGGCCCTGTTTCCCCGCTTCCCCCGAGTTCCAGAGATCTCTCACCTGGGTGGGTCGTCCTCTGGCTTAACTGGTCATTTACTCCTTCCATAGCCTCTAAAGTGAGGCCAGCGCACCCCTCTGGCAGCTTGATTCACATGTTCTAAGGTGACTTCACCGGCTCAGAGCACTGGCAACTGTGTCGTTTCATCTGCCCCAACAGACTCTAGACAAGCAAGCAGGTCCCAGGGCCTCTTCCTCTGTTTCGATCTGTCCAACTGTAGCTGGCCAGACTGTCACTCCCATTTAGATTTCTCAACAGAGAGTCAAATGCTAGTTTAGTCGGCTATGTCTGCCACCATCCTACATCCAGGGACACCTTTTAAATCCCCCAAGGGGTCATCTGAAGCCACCTTCTTTTGATTCAAGCTGATGCAAGTACATCTCCCATTTTTCTGCTTGGAGGGGAAGTCCTCCTAAAACAGCTCTCTCCAGAGACACTAGTCTCACAAATCCTTCCTCACCAAATCCACTTCGGACTTACTTTCTGGCCTCGGTGTGAGGAAGGGACTTGAGAATCCTGCAGCCAGTTTGGTTCATGATTTTCACAAGGTTTTCCGGGTTGTCTGTTTCACTCGGAACTTGATCTTGATTGTATCTTGGTGCCTCAGTCAAAACTTCCAATTTAACGTAATATACAATTAGACCAAAGGCATCTGGACCAAAGAAGAAATAGGTTATTTAAGGTGAGATTGAATCCAGGTCTGAATTATGTTTCTAGGATGAAGAAGATGTACAAAAGAAAGAAGAGGAGGCATAGAAGGGAAATAAAGTACAAGATATTTGGAGTTTGAAGCTCAGAAGTTGGTGGAGATTTCTGGAAAATCTAGACGTGTAAGTTGAGAGGCACTGACAGGGAAGGGAATTTACTATCTATGGAGTCCAGAGCTGACCAGGATGACTGTCCTCAAGCTGCTCCCAGAATAGCGAAGGAACCATCCAGGAGGATCGTGAATGACAAAAGCCTGGAAAATAGAAATGTTTCCAGGCTTTTAGAATGGACATGGAGCCTTCCATTGAAGTATGTCAAAACCACATTGTATAAAGTGCTCTCACTTTTCATTTTCAAACACACATAATAGGCATAATAGGAAAATTTCCACGTTGTGTGAAATGTTGTCAGCTCATATGTCCAGTTTTTTAAGTAAAAGTGAATGATATAATTCATCCTAGGTTGGGC
Organism: Rhinopithecus roxellana; assembly: GCF_007565055.1. Lineage (NCBI taxonomy): Eukaryota > Metazoa > Chordata > Mammalia > Primates > Cercopithecidae > Rhinopithecus > Rhinopithecus roxellana. The sequence continues at coordinate 97,266,850 of NC_044559.1, read as the reverse complement.
ATAGTGGCTCATGCCTGTAATCCCAGCACTTTAACAGCTCATGCCTGTAATCTCAGCACTTGGAAGGCCAAGGTGGGTGGATCTCTTGAGCCCAAGAGTTTGAGACTGGCCTGGGCAACATAGCAAAACCCCATCTCTACAAAAAATACAAAAACAATTAGCTGAATGTGGCTGTATGCGCCTGTAGTCCCAGCTCCTGAAGAAGCTGAGGTGGAAGGATCACTTGAGCCAAGGAGGCAGAGGTTGCAGTGAGATAGCATCACTGCACTCTAGCCTGGGTGACAGAGCAAACTTTGTCTAAAAATAAATAAATAAATAAAATCCAAAAAATCATTCTATGTTTGTATGTTTATGATGACAATTTGGACATTAACACACATTGCCAACTTCAGTAACAGGAACTTGAAAACCCAAAGTTGTTAAAACGTTAACTTCTGCACTTCACCTTTGAGGGTTTGAACTGACGTTAAAACACTGTGGAGAAGTAAAACTGAAATGGTGCATTAGGAGTTATTCACCACACTGTGGGAAGGAACAAGAATCATTGAAGTCATTGCTTTAAGAGCAATGTGGTCTTCCTCCATTGTCCCAAAACTTCAGGAAAATTCTACTACAAACTAATGCCTTGTGCTGGAGATACCTAGAGAGGTCAAAGAGAGGGGGTGTGTTTTATTCTCAGCAATGACTTCAGGCTGTACTTGGAGCATGTCTGCACTTAAAAGTCCCCACCATTCCCACCAAGGGAATTGTTCCTGAGTTGTGTCTATCCCCGGTCCCCATTTTCCCATGATTTTATTGGAACTCTTGTCCTTTTCACTAGAAGAGGGCTTCCAATAATGACATATTTGTGTATCTTTCATGCGTAGAGGTTTTCCTCTCTATCCCTTCCCCAAACTACTTTAGGTCTGACTTTGGGTGCCCAAAAATGCAGGAAGAGGCTCTCTATGTAAACTGTCTCCTACTTGAGAGTCTACCTTTTAGTGACAGCACTAATATAAACCTTGAAATCAATTATCTTTTCTGTATCTGGGTCAAATTCTTAGGCACTGTTCTCTCCCCACCAATCTCTAGGGCCATGGGGATACGAGAGATATCACAGAGGGAATAAGAGAGATAGCTACAGAGACACAAATGAGACAGAGACTCAGTTGAAGCAGGAAATCAGAACACTTGGGGACCAGGAGAGACATCAGCCTTCTGGGAAGCCCTGGAGAGAAGAATGTGGGGTCAGCTGGTATTAGACACTGGCTTTCCATCACTGGAAGAAGGGAGCTTGAGACATTTTTATTTGCATACTAAAGGTCAGGGTGACTTCCTTAGTTCAGACGACTGGGGAATGTGCATCAGAGGGGATTGATACTAGGTTCCATGGAGAGTGCAGAATTTTAAGCCTGAGTGAAGCCAAAATCAGATTTGCATATTTAAAAGTCTACTGAGGTCACTGGATTAAGGATGGATTGAGGGGATATCAGTTGGAGACCAGAAGGGGCTGTTACAGTAATCCAAGCACCAGAGAATTCATGAAGAGCTAAATTATTCCATTGGCATGGGGAGCAGAGATGAGAGAGCTGTGTTCAAGACAGTTAAAATGCACCATTTCTAGGAGCTGATGATAGATTGGCTGTTGAGAGGGAGAGGGAGGGAGGAATCACAAGTACTCTCATGCTTCTGGCTTGGGTGACTAGGAGAATTTTAATTCCATGCACTCAGACGGGAAAGAACAGATTTGTAGGGAAAAGTGTCTATCTCTTTGGTGGCCAAAAGTGGGACCATGGGAATCAAGGTAGAAAAAAAGATTGTGGGATGGGTTTGGACTAGGTTAGCAAAACCAAAACATCCAGAAGGGAGGAAATTCTGAGTAAGGCGTAAGTCCTAAAAGTCTGTTGTAGTCTGTTATATTTTGAAGTTTATTATGTTTTTTCATACAAATAGCAATAACCCATTACAATAGAGTTGCTAAACCTTCACTATAGAACATAAAAGTACTTCTACAAAAATTAGCTGGGTGTGGTGGCACATGCTTTAATCCCAGTTACTCCAAAGACTGAGGTGGGGGGAGATCGCTTGAGCCAGGGATGTTGAGGTTGCAGAGAGCCATGATAGCACCACTGCACTCCAGCTTGAGACAGAGAGAGAGTCAAAAAAAAAAAAAAAAAAAAAAATTACTGTGACACTGTTAAAGCATTGTCAGTTCTTTGCTCTTAAACCCCTAAGAAAGAGTCCTGATGGTAGCAGAAAGTGACATTTAAAATGACAGGTAAAGAAAGGATGCCATCCTAATTCTTCTACCTGACATCTTCTTCCTTTGCATTTTTTCTATTTTCTTTTCATCTGTAAACTCACTCCTCCCTTTAGATTCAGCTTGTATTCTAGCTTCCTTGGGAAACTATAAATCACTAAAGCTTCCCCAAAATACTTATCCCACAGGGATAGGCACATGAACAATTAACAAACTATTAGTTGGACAGTCAGTGAAAATATCCCAGCCCTGCTGTACCCACCCAGTGGTTGGTTCAGGAATAAGTTTGTGTTCCAAGCAGCACCAATCAAATTCTTCCCTTTGATGGCTCTAAGGAGGTTGAAGGATATCAGTGTCTTTCTGCTTGACTTGTTATACATTGAGAGGAAAGAGTCTGTGGTTGCTTGGTGCCATTATGTTCCTTTGGTAAGACTTTGAAGCCAATGGTATCTCTCGATTTCCTGGTTATGTTAGCCAATAAATTTCTTTGTGCCCTCCTTTTTACATTTTCTCAAAATAACTTGAGGTTTTTCTTTTTACTTGTGAGCAAAAGAAGTCTGAAAAGCTTCCCTACTCCAAAGTTAATGGTCCTTGCATTGATGCCTCCCCTGCTATATTGAGGCGTCATTCACACACCATGCACTTCATCCTTTAGGTACAATTTAGTGGTTTTAATACATTCACAGAGCTGTGCAACCATTACCATTATTTAATTTTTCAAAAATTTTATTATCCCAAAAAGCATATCCATACCTGCTAGCAGTCAGTCCTCACTTCCCTGGAAATCTGTATTTCTCTAGGGATTTGCCTATTCTGGACATTTCATACAAATGGAATTATACATGTGACCTTTGTGTCTGGCTTCGTCCATTTAGTACAGTGCTTTCCAGGCTCATCCATGTAGTATTGTATGTTAGTCAGGGCTCTCCAGAGAGAAAGAACCAACAGGATATACATAGTATAGATATGGAAGGGAGAATATTAAGGAGAATTGGCTCTCATGATCACAAGGTGAAGTCCCACAATATGTCATCCGCAAGCTGAGGAGGTAGGAAGCCAGTAGTGGCTCAGTCCAAGTTCAAAAGCCTCCATGTAGGGAAACCGACAGTGCAGCCTTCGGTCTGTGGCCAAAGGCCTGAGAGCCTCTGGTGAACCACTGGTGTAAGTCCAAGAGTCCAAAGGCCAAAGAACCTGGAGTCTGATGTCCAAGGGTAGGAGGAAGAATCCAGCACAGGAGAAAGATGAAAGTGAGAAGATGCAGCAGGCAAGCTCATCCTGCCTTCTCCCACCTGCTTCGTTCTAGCCACACTAGCAGCTGATTGGATGGTGCCCACCCACGGTGAGGGTAGGTCTTCCTCTCCCAGTCCACCGACTCAAATGTTAATCTCCTTTGGCAACCCCCTCACAAAAACAATACTTTACCAGCTATCTATGCATCTCTCAATCCAATCAAGTTGTCGTCTAATATTAACCATTACAAGCATGTATTATTTCATCATGTCTTTTTATGCCCACCTATTCCTCATTTTGCTTATCTGTTCATCAGTTGATGGACATTAGCATTGTTTCCACTTTTTGACTATTTTCAATAATGCTGCTACAAACATTTGTGTACAAGTTTTTGTGTGGGCATACGTTTTCAGTTCTCCTGGGTCCATACACGGGAGTGGAATTGCTGGATCTTGTGGTAACTCTGTTTCACTTTTTCAGGAACTGCCAGACTCTCTTCCAAAGTTGGGTGCACCGTTTTACATCCCACCAGGAATATATGAGCTTTCCCATTTTTTCACATCCTCACCCTCACTTCTCATTATCTGTCTTTCTGATTATGCCATCTGAAGTGGCATAAAGTGGTCTCTCACTGTGGTTTTGATTTGCATTTTCCTGATGACTAACGATGTCAAGCACCCCTTCATGTGCTTATTGTCCATTTGTAAGTCTTTTTGGAGAAATGTCTATTTTAATTCTCTGCTTGTCTTTAAGTTGGGTTATTTTTCCTTTTATTGTTGGGTTGTCAGAGTTCTTCATATATCATTCTGGATACAAGTCTCCTACCAGACATATGATTTTCAAATATGTTTTTTCTTTTCTGTAGGGTTTCTTTTTCTTTTTTCTTTTTTCTTTTTTTAACTCTATGGTGTTCCTTGAAGCACAAAAGTTTTCAATTTTGATGAAGACCAATTTAGCTATTTTTCTTTTGTCACTTATGCTCTTGGTGCTGTATCTAAGAACCCATTGCCTCATCCACAATACAAAGACTTATACCTATGCTTTCTTCTAAGAGCTGTATAGTTTTAGGTCTATGAACCATTTTGAATTTATTTTTGTATATGACTGCATTTTACATCTCCATCTTTTTGCACTTGTCCAGTTGCACTATAACTTCTGGTACACATGCATCCTAAGTATATTTTTTCAGATGATGTTAATAAACATAGACCCTCAAAAATATTCTGAGTTTCAATAAACTTGGGAAAAATCTGCATAGTAAATTTCTCTCTTGAAGCTTCACAGTACGAATCTGCTCATTAAAAGCTCTAAACGGATAGGAGTAAAGAAGCGTGTTTCATTTCATTTAATCTAGTACTTACAAATACCACAGTCTGGTGGATGCTAGGATGTATGTCCCAGATGCCCCTTTAGGAGTGGAGGATCTGTTGCCCCAGCTGCTGGCAGTACCTGTGGAAACCACTCCTTACCTATCCTTTGGGGATTTGTTCAGCTGAAAAGAACTACCTTGCCCAAGGTCATGCCCACTTCCTGGAATGGATTACATCCAGTAACCGATTGGCTTGGAGACATAGAGGCATGGTCATCTCAGGACAGCCTTGAAGGGTCATCTGATCATCAGAACTCCCTGCAGTGTCAGTTGAGGCTTGCCCTAAGACTGCATTGCTGCTCAATTTTCCCTCTGTCTAATCCTGCTTTCTTCCCTTCCCTTCCCCAGGTGTTGATCTTAAGAACATGCCCTAAGAACCTCTTCCATGCAAAAATGCATCTTAGCATCTCATCCTAGAACCCAACCTGTGGCAAAAAGTCTTTCCCAAACAGATTGAAATATGGAATGCAATTTTTAGAAAACATCTGCCTCTTGGAAAAGTATTTTGAAACACCAGTTTTGAAAATGCACTCCAGTAGAACAAAACCTGCAACCAGAAGAACTGAGGTGAATTCACACTTATCTGCTGGCGAGCCAGTTTATCTTGATCTAGCCACCTATTCTGCCTGAGCTTTAGTTTCTCAATGATAAAAACACAAGAAAATCCTCTCACAGGATTGCGAACATGCCTAGCACAGTGATTGGATAATGTATTACAAAGAGCTCCTGGGAGCAGCATTTTTGCCTGTTTTATGTACTGCTACATCCAAAATGCCTAGAATTGTCTTTTCCATATAGTAAGCATTTAATACATATTTGTTAAATTAACTAAGTAGCAGACCCCAAGCCTTTGATGCGTATTTCCAGTCCATAGGACATAGTCATTTGTAAAAGGAAATAAGTGAGGATTAGTTCAGTGTAAATTATGAAAGAGCTGCTTGTTGACCTTTTCTATACAAATTGGGCAGCCATGAAAATATCAACACCATTACTAAGGATGTTTTTTGGGTAATGTCCCACAGACCTTTATGTAGAGCCAACAATTGATTTTGCTGACCTTTCTCGTAACTTTTTTTTTTTTTTGAGATGGAATCTCGCTGTGTCGCCAAGGCTGGAATGCGGTGGTGTGATCTCGGCTCACTGCAACCTCACCTCCCATGTTCAAGTGATTCTCCTGCCTCAGCACCCCAGTAGTTGGGACTGCAGTCTCCTGCCACCACACCCAGATAATTTTGTGTTTTAGTAGAGATGGCATTTCACCATGTTGGTCAGGCTGGTCTTGAACCCCTGACCTCAGGTGATCCACCTGCCTCGACCTTCCAAAGTGATGGGATTACAGGCGTGAGCCACTGTGCCGGCCCTTTCTTGTAATTTTTGAAGTGGGTCATATTCTTAAGAATATAAGCTAAAAAGTCACTTACTTTGGCTATTGTATTAGATTAAAGCAAGCTTCATAAAGTCACAATAAAATGATTTTTGAAGGATTGTTGATTTAAATGGTAAGACATCTTGAACCTATTGAGAAGAATCAAAAATCAAAAAAAGAATTTTTTTTTTTTTTTTTTTTTTGCATGTTGTAGTGTAGAAGCCAAGGGAAACCTTCTCCTTTGCCCTCTGAAGGTTCACTGAAAATCACCCACAAAAGGCAGACTCATTAGCAAAAGGGCATACAAATTTATTAACGTGTATGCGACAGCCTTCAGAATGAAGGCCCAGAGATCTAAGGCTAGTAGACAGAGCGGGGAAAACCCAGCAAAGCCGGTCTGTCTAGGTTCTTCTTGGCCTCTCTGAGCATGCATCCCTTCCTTTTGGGGAAGGACCCTCTCTGCAATGAGGGTCTTTTGCTTTATGGCTGGCTTTGGGGAAAGGGGCCTCTGATTTCTCTGACTTGCCTTGGGGAAGAGGGATTCTATTTTCTTTGGCTCCCGAGGGAGGAGAATAGGACTGACAGATGGGAGGGCAAGAGAAGGTCAGAGACAAACCTTTGCTTCTGAGGGTTTCATATTGGAGTGTTGGTTTCTGAGTTCCAGTGGTAGCATAAACAGGACAAAGAAATTCTAGGTGATTTAGCACATCTCAGGGCTTATGGTGGAAGGAACAATTTCCCACTGGTAGTGACACTGGAGAGCAAGAGTCAAACCCGCCCCAAGGCCGCATTGCTTGTGTTAGATGTTATGCATGATCTGCTAAAATACATAGTCTCTTTCTCTATGAACATTTCAGCTCACAGACAACAGAAGCACAAGCACCTTCTAGACTCAGCAAAGGTTTGGGGACATGGCTCTTACCTCTCAGGCATAATCCAGCAGGAAGGAAACCTACCATCATCAACTCCAAAGAAGACGAACAAGGAAGAGAGCCACATGGAGAGATCCAATCCAGCAGAGACAGAACACAGAAGAGGAAGCTGCTGATTGTCACCAGAGCTCAGGAAGCCACCTCGGAGAAGGTGTCACCTGAATTGCGTGTTTTTCCCCCTTAGATTTATTGAGGTATAATTAACAAATAAAATTGTATATATTTAAGGCATATAACATGATGATTTGATACATGCATGCATTATGAAATGATTACCACAATTAAGTTAATTGACATGTCCACCACCCCACATGGTTACCTTTTTTCTTTCTTGGTGAGAACACTTAAGATCTATTCCCATATCAAATTTCAAGTTATGCTACAATATCATTAACTGTCAGCACCATAATGGATCCCCAGAACTTAGTCATCTTATAATTGAAAGTTTGCACTTTTCCACCAGCATCTTCTATTCCCCAACCTCCAGCCCCTGGAAAAACCACCATTCTACTCTCTGTTTCTATGATTTCCATTTTTTTCTTGTTCTTTTTCTAAGATTCCACATATAAGTGACACCACACAGCAATTGTCCTTCTTAATTCACTTGACATAATGCCCTCCATGTTCATCAAGGATTTCCTTCTTTCTTTCTCTCTCCTTCCTTCCTTCCTTCCTTCCTTCCTTCCTTCCTTCCTTCCTTCCTTCCTTCCTTCCTTTCCTTCCTTCCTTCCTTCCTTCCTTCCTTCCTTCCTTCCTTCCTTCCTTCCTTCCTTCCTTCCTTCCTTCCTTCCTTCCTTCCTTCCTTCCTTCCTTCCTTCCTTCCTTCTGCCTTCCTTCCTTCCTTCCTTCCTTCCTTCTTCCTTCCTTCCTCCTTCCTTCCTTCCTTCCTTATGCCTTCCTTCCTTCCTTCCTTCCTTCCTTCCTTCCTTCCTTCCTTCCTTCCTTCCTTCCTTCCTTCCTTCCTTCCTTCCTTTCTTTCTTTCTTTCCTTCTTTCATCTCTCTCTCTTTTTTTGAAAGGGGGAAGGGACAGGGTCTGGCTCTGTTGCCCAGGCTGAGTGCAGTGGTGTGATCATGGCTCACTGCAGCTTCAACGACCCCGGGCTCAGGTGACCCTCCCGCCTCAGCCTCCAGAGGAGCTGGGACCATAGGCGTACCTGCACGTCAGGCTAATTTTTGTATTTTTGTAAAGATGGGATTTCACCATGTTGCTCAGAATGGTCTCAAACTCCTGGGCTCAAGCAATCTGCTTGCTTCAGCCTCTCAAAGTGCTGGGATTACAGGTGTGAGCCACTGTGCCCAGCCTCCTTTTTTGTTGCTGAATAATATTCCATTATATATATATATATGTGTGTGTGTGTGCATATATATGTGTGTATATATGACATATATTATATATAAATTGCATATGCTATGTATGATATATATATATTTATGTGTGTGTATATCTATATATATCTTTACACTAAGGGTCCACTGATGAACACTTAGGTTGATTCTATATTTTGGCTATTGTGAATTGTGCTGCAATGAACATGGTAGTGCAGGTAGTGATTTCATGTCCTTTGGATACATGCAGAAGTGGGATTACTGGATCACTTGGTAGTTCTATGGTGAATTTTTTGACAAGCTTTTATATAACAGCTATACCACTTGAATTGTGTCTTATAGACTAAATATAATTTCTGATAGACCAGGAGGTGAGGGAAGGGCATTCCAAGGGAGAAACAGAACCAGCCTGGAAACTGAGAGAGACTGGATACAAAGTGATGAGCAATGAGGATGAAATCAGACTGTGGTGGGAATTAGAGATTTATCAACATGCTATTACATCCAACTGATCGCTGAATTATCAATTACCTTCTAGAGTTCTCACATTGTATCTCACACCCCAGGTCCTCTGCAAAAGTTTTAACTCCTTGAGGGCAACTATAAAAACATACAGAAATAGCTGGGCGTGGTGGCTCCACCTGCGATCCGAGCGCTTTGGGAGGCTGAAGCAAACGGATCACCTGAGGTCAGGAGTTTGAGACCAGCCTGGCCAGCCTGGTGAAACCCTGCCTCCACTAAAAATACAAAAATTAGCTGTGTGGTGGCATGTGCCTATAATCCCTGCTACTCTGAGGCAGAAGAATCGCTTGAATCCGGGAAGTGGGAATTGCAGTGAGCTGAGATCGTGCCACTGTACTCCAGCCCTGGGCAACAGAGCGAGATTCCGTCTCAAAAAAAAAAAAAAAAGTTACAGAAATAACTTATTGAAAGTTGGACTCCTGGCAGCATTATATCTCTGGAATGAAACTTTAAATGCCAAAGTAAATGAAAATGAAAGTGAGGAGAGAGACAGAGAGAAAGAAGGAAAAAGAAAAAGAAGGAGGAGGAAGAGGAAGAAGAGGAGAAGGACAGAGAAAAGAGGCAGAGGCAAAGCAAAAACCCTCCGTGAAACCCTATTACAAAGCATGTGCTTAGGAGACAACTGAGGTTTGAATCCTGATCCTGGCACTTGTGAAGTTTGGGACCTCGCTGAGCACCCATTTCCTCCCATGCAAAATGAGCAGGGCCAGCTCTAGCAGGGGACTGGAGGAAACACACAGGAAGTGCTTGGCGTGAGGCCTGGCGCAGTGGGCGGGCCAGTCTGTGTTGCCTGCTGGTGAAACGGGTGGGAGCAGGTGCTGCTTGCCGGGTGCTAGAGCTCAGTTTTTCTCAAAAGATAGGTTCTTATTTTCTTACTCGGAGTCTGCTGACTTGCTATCAGAATGAGATTTTCAATCACTTTGCTTGTTTGCCTTTGGCATACTAAGGTAAGGATGTGAAGATCATCATAGGAATAGTCTCTAGGGGTCATAAATGCTTCCCGCAAGACCAACAAAGGGACGAAGTGACAACAGAGCAGACGCATGTCTATGGAAAGCATGGTGATGGCTTAGAGCATAGGGCCACAGTCACTGTGCTTAACAGTGGCCCTGAGTTGGTACGAAAAAGCTAAATTCCTTCACTCAATCTGAGCCCCTTCCATATTCAAAACGTTAGGAAAGATATGGGGATTGTACAGATATGGAAATCACACAGATGAATAAGGCAGCCGTTTTAAACAGAGTTGTGACAAGTTAGTCTATAAGGCAATTTGGAAATTTTCTATCCAAAATAGTTAAAATGAGGCCGGGTGCAGTGGCTCATGCCTGTAAACCCAGCACTTTGGGAGGCTGAGGCAGGCGGATCACCTGAGGTCAAGAGTTTGAGAACAGTCTGGCCAACATGGAGAAACCCCATCTCTACTAAAAATACAAAAATTAGCTGGGCCTAGTGGCACATGCCTGTAATCTTAGCTACTCGGGATGCTGAGGCAGGAGAATAGCTTGAACCTGGGAGGCGGAGGTTGCAGTGAGCTGAGATCATGCCACTGCACTCCAGCCTGAGCAACAGAGTGAGGCTCTGTCTCATGAAAGAAAGAAAGAAAGAAAGAAAGAAAGAAAGAAAGAAAGAAAGAAAGAAAGAAAGAAAGAAAGAAAGAAAGAGAAAGAGAAGTTAAGATGAGCAAAGTTTCAATAACCGAAAACAAAATAAAAACCATCAGTTGTAAGGGGTGTGTGTGTGTAGGCTGCTGAATTCTCAACAGTGTGGGGTTATAAAATATGCCACGCTGAGCTCAGAGCAGGTGCTCACAGGGGCTTGCCAAGTGAATTGGTTTTGTTTTGCTTTGCATTTGCACAACAACAAAAAAGGAAAACTACCTTTCTTTCTCCCCGGGTAATTCATCTTCATCCCATAGAAATATTCCTTACCTTCCATTTCCTGTTCCAATTCCTGGCACTGCCGTCATCAGCATCCTCCCTGCTGGAGACCTGGAGTCATCTTCGAATCTTCTCTTTATCTCGCCACCTGCATCCAAGAGGTCTATGCATTCTGTAAATTCCTTTTCTATAACATTTTGTGCATCTGTTCCCTCCTCTTCGTTCCCATTGCCACTGTATCAGGGAATGATTTTTCACCCAGATGATTTCAGCTGTCTTCTAGATGGCTGCTGAGTCCCCATTTTCCTTCCAATTCATTCCATCCTACGCAGTGTGCTAAAATAATTGTCCTAGAGTTCATCTCTGGCAGTTGCTTACCCTGCAGAAGGCATTAGTACCGGTCACAAAGAGCACCCAGCACCCTAACTCTCAGGAACATGGCCAGGGTGCACTTTCGGACTGCAGTATTATTGGAAATGTCATGTGTCTGTCACTTCTGGACCCCCACACTGAATTGCTGGGATGAGACCATTCAGAGCTCTCTTTCCCTTCTTCCACAGTGACCAGTATGCTCCAGATGGTGGCAACTCCATCATTCTGAGTTCCGGGGTGAGGATACTGTGAATCACCTTTACAGTTGACGTGTGAATGTAACAGATGCAACAAGGCAAACTTGAGGTTCTCATCCATTGGGATTTTGTGATTGTTTGTTACTGTAGCATAACACAGCCCATCCTGACCAAAGGTTTCAAAGACTGCTGGTTACTCTGAGACTCAAGGTCAAACACTTTCACCCAGCAATGAAGGATCTTGATCTCCATCTGTCTTTCCTGCCTGCTGTCCTGGGCTGTCCCCTTCCACGCTCTGCACTTCACCTCACTTGGGCTGGTCACCATTCCCTGAGACTCCCCCTCCACGCCTCTGCTTGCACGATGCCCTCTTCTTAAAATGTTTTTCCTGGCTGCGTGTGGTGGCTCAAACCTGTAATCCCAGCACTTTGGGAGGCCGAGGTTGGCAGATCACTTGAGGTTAGGAGTTCAAGACCAGCCTGGCCAATGTGGTGAAACCCCATCTCTACTAAAAATAAAAAAAATTAGCCAGGCATGGTGGCGGGTGCCTGTAGTCCCAGCTACTCGGGAGGCTGAGGCAGGAGAATCACTTGAACTCAAGAGGCAGAGGTTGCAGTGAGCTGAGATCGTGCCACTGCCCTCCAGCCTGGGGAACAAGAGCGAAACTATCTCAAAAAAAAAAAAAAAACAACTTTTTCCAAAGCCTCTACTTTTCTAGTTAAAATCTTCCCATGTCTCCTCACCTATCCAAAACATCATATTTAGAAGAAGCTTTTCTTGACTTTTCCTGCCGTGTGCTAGTAATTTCTTCAGCTTCTGTCTTCTGTATCATTTTCTGTGCTCCTCTGGGGGGGGGAGTTGGGGGGGGTTGGGGGGGTCACCTGTCATGCTGGGCATGCATTAGTATTTCCCGCAGTTTCACCGTCCCTCACTAGATTATTAGCTCCTTGAAGTCTGGGGCTCTATTTGGAACATCTTTTTACCCTCTATAGTGTCCAGGAAAGTGAGTTGCATATAATGATTTGCTGAGAAAAAAGAAACAGACTTGAAAGACTTCTATCAAGAAAAAAGACCTCAAAGAATTCTATCATGAATGGATTTAAATATATGTGGAAAAGGTTCTGGTAATACAGCATTATGCCGGGATGCTTTGTAAATTACTTTTCAAAAAAAATTTTAGCAATAATACATCTCATAACTACTTTGGAAAACTCACAGTCCTACTACAACTAAACATGTTTGTTCCATGGCTTGGCTATTCCATTCTTAGGCATACACCCAATAGGAATGCATAAGAATGTTCACTACAAGACACACACAAGAATGTTCATAGAAACTCTATTTGTAATATCTTAAAGGGGGAATCTTTCTAAAAGTCCACAAAGAGTAGAACGGATAAATTAGTGTGGCTTAATCACCCAATATACTATACAATGATGGAAACGAATGACATGGACCTGTGTTCAACAGCATGGATGAATCTCACAACCAAATATTGAAAAAAAAGACTAGACACAAACTAGTAAGATTCCATCCATAGCACTACAAAAATTAGTACAATTAATACACGCTTGTTAGAAGTCAGGAGAGTAATTACTCTCCGTGTGAATAGTGAAGGAGGTACAAGGTCTCTGGGAGCTGTTAATGTCCTGCCTCTTGATCTAGATGCTGGATACATAAGTGCATAATTTGTGAAAATTCATTGTTCTATATGCTTATGATGCACGTCTGTATATTACACGGTATAGTTTGGATTTGTGCCCCACCCAAATCTCATGTGGTATTGTAATCCCCAATGTTGGAGGTGGGGCCTCGTGGGAGGCGATTGGGTCATGGGGGCAGAGTTCTCCCCTTGGGGCTGTTCATGAGAACTGAGAGAGTTCTCATGGGATCTGGTTGTTCAAAAGTGTGTGACACCTCCCCGAGCCCCTTCCTCCTGCTCCAGCCACTTAAGGCATGCCTGCTTTCCTTCACCTCCCGCCATGATTGAAGTTTCCTGAGGACTCCCCAGAAGCTCTCACGCTTCTGGTACAGCCTGCGGAACTGTGAGCCTATTAAATCTCTTTTTTGTATAAATTACCCAGTCTCTAGTATTTCTTTACAGCAATGTGAGAACGGCCTAATATATCATACCACAGTGAAAAGTTTTTTTCAAAGGAATGCATGTTTATAAAATTTTACAAAATATAAATAAATGGAAAAAAAATCATCTGACTCTGCAGTCCATACTCATTATTAACATTGTTCATGTATTTCCTTTTAGCCTCTTTTCTATGTTTTTAAACAATAATAAAGGCACTGTTTCTAGAAGGATCTGGTCTCTGTGCAGCTCAGCCAGTGTGGGATGTGCCCCAGATGATCATACCTGAAAGGTGACACTGAATTGACAGCCTCTTTCACAGAAGCCATGGGATAGACTCAGAGACAAATTCCAAAACATTTTTCTTTTTGAGAAACAGTCTCGCTCTGTTGCCCAGGCTGGAGTGCAGTGGCACAATCTTGGCCCACTGCAACATCTGCCTCCTGGGTTCAAGCAATTCTCCTACCTCGGCCTCTTGAGTAGCTGGGGTTACAGGCATGCACCACTATGCCCGGCTAATTTTTGTTACTTTTAGTAGACACCAGGTTTCACCATGTTCTTCAGGTTGGTCTCGAACTCCTGACCTCAGGTGATCCACCCACCTCAGCCTCCCAAAGTGCTGGGATTATAGGCATGAGCCACGCGTCCGGGCCTCAAACTGATTTTTTTTTGAGACGGAGTCGTGCTCTGTCGCCCAGGCTGGATTGCAGTGGCCAGATCTCAGCTCACTGCAAGCTCCGCCTCCCGAGTTTACGCCATTCTCCTGCCTCAGCCTCCCGAGTAGCTGGGACTACAGGCGCCTGCCACTTAGCCCGGCTAGTTTTTTGTATTTTTTAGTAGAGACAGGGTTTCACCATGTTAGCCAGGATGGTCTCGATCTCCTGACCTCGTGATCCACCCGTCTCAAACTGAATTTTAATGAGGTTTGAAAAAAATGAATGGTATGAAGCATGCACACACTTGAGGCTCCAGGGTAGCCACTCAACATTGCCTACTCAAAGGACCGGCCTTGGAAGCACAACCTAACATGATCACAGCCTACAGTGGAATAGATTTCGGTGCTGTGCACTTTCTTGTATGATTCCTTGAGGGTACGAACCATATCTGCTTGTTTGTTACTATACCCCCAAAGTCTGACACTGTGCCTGGCACATAGTAGGCGCTTAATAAGTAATGTATAAATGAATGAATGAGTGTTGAGTAAAGAACCAACTGGTAGCCAACAATATGTTACTACAATTTATTTCATCCATCTTTTATTGTTAGATATTTAAGTACCTTTCTTCTATCTCCTTTGAATGACACGGTCAGGAAATACCTTTATCAGGAATTACACTTAGCTAAAAACCTGGTGTATTAATCTGTTTTCGCGCTGCCAATAAAGACATACCTGTGACTGGGTCATTTATAAAGAAAAAGGTTTAATGGACTCACAGTTCCACGTGGCTGGGGAGGCCTCACAATCATGGTGGAATGCAAAAGGCATGGCTTACATGGCGACAGGCAAGAGAGAATGAGAACCAAGCAAAAAGGGTTTCCCTTTATAAAACCATCAGATCTTGTGAGACTTATTCACTACCATGAGAACAGTATGGGGGAAACTGCCCCATGATTCAGTTATATCCCACCGGGTCCCTCCCACAACACATAGGAATTATGGGAGCTACAATTCAAGATGAGATTTGGGTGGGGACACAGCCAAACCACATCACCTGGTTACAGAGGCTTAAACACACAGGGTTTATTCTCTTCTGTAAAGGAACTCTAGATGGGGATAGCACTATGAAGTCATTGGAAACGCCATCCCCTTCTACCTTCCTCCTCCACCATCCTGAGTATGTGGCTTCCATCCTCAAGGCTATAACATGGCTACTGGTTCTTCAAACATGAGAGTAGAATTTCTATGCAGGAAACAGAAGCAGCCCCAAATTGACTATGTTCCAAAGATGACTAAAAAGCATGGGGTGCTCTTCAACTATTGGCAAATACAAGGGTTGGCGAAATTTTTCAAATTATGTATGAGTTCCGTCTGACCCATGGGTTCCCCCAAGAAAGAATCATTCTGATAGATCACATTTTACCCCTCCGTGAGTAACTAGTATCTCAGTAGCACTGAGATGTGAATTCTGTGAACAGCCAATCCCCATTGTAGAAAAGACACAAGAACGTACCTCTTGCACTGCTTATGCAAGCATTCAACTGGGTATAAAGAATGTACTCAGAAAGTGTCTGTGGAGTTGAGCTGATATGTTTATATCCAGGAAGGAGTGAAGCAGGCCCATTTTGTTGTCAGATCTCCAGCTGTCCTTTGATTCCACTGTGGAACAAACGTTGTCCTACTGACCTCCTTTAAGTTTCCGCCATGGTATCTGTTCCATGCACTAGCTGATTTTGTTCCCATGAGCTTTTCCAAGCGTGCTCCAGGCCTGAACAAGGGAAGCTTGAGAACCACTTTATTCACTGCTCCCCTGAGGGAACTTCTCCTATTGTGGGCTTTACAAGTGAGATACTTCTAAGCAATGAGGGTCAGGTTCCCACTGGAAAAGCTGATGGTAGCAGATTCCTGGACAAGAGAGAATCATTTTGTTTTCCTCTGTTTGTGGTTTTGGTTTTGTTTCTAACAATGAAGCTCTGGTCACCACCAATAAACCCATTGGAGGACAATATTTTCTTCCTTCTCCTTCTCACATCACCCAACAAGAAGGAAAAAGAACTATAGGGTAAATGGAAGGTTTTCCAAGAAATTGAGTTTTTCAAAATTTTCTAAAGCAGACTACAAATCACTCTAACTGATTCCAGTTGTAGAGCGATGTGAGTCTAGCCTTAGATATTCTCTGCCAAGCAGACTGGGCAAAGTTTTAGCCAAGTCTACATATGGTAGGTGTTCAATAAATAGCTTTTTGATGGATTGGCTGAGATTCGTTGTGCCAGATCAAGCAATTTCCACAGCAAAAAAAAAAAAAAAATGATGGCTTTTTCTTTTCCTGTGCTAAAATGTACAGTGTGTATGTTGCTCCACAGGTCCCTGGGACTTGCCTGAATATCTTCCAGTTCAGTAAAACGTTTGCTTGGTCCACACTTCGAAAATGTAGTAGAAAATCAGAATATATCATCTTTTCCATTAGGCTCTCAGGCCCTATTTAGTATCCCTAAATCCCATGGGTTCTTCTGCCTTTTGGGTACCTGTAGCCCTCTTTGTCTAGAAGGGAAGGTCCTTATCTTCACAAATAGACACCTATCCCCTCTTGTAAGTAGGTTTTAAAAATTTTTTAAGACAGCGGCTCCCTCTGTCCTTTTGCCCCAGGTTGGAGTGCAGGGGCAAGATCATAGCTCACTGCAGCTTTGAGCTGGTGGGCTCAATGGATCCTTCCACCTCAGCCTCCCGAGTAGCTGGGGCTACAGGCATATGTCACCATGCCTGGCTATTTTTAAATTTTTTGTAGAGACGAGGTCTCACTGTGTTTCCCAGGCTGGTCTTGAACTCCTGGCCTCAAGTGATCCTTCCACCACCCCTCCCAAAGTGCTGGGATTACAGACATGAGCCACTACCCCTGGCCACATCAATGGTCTTAAAATAAGCTCATAAGCAGAAATGGAATTTGCTGAAAGTATATTGAGTAGCTCACAGAATTGGGAACCGGAGAACCAAGTTCAGAGACTTCATTACCACACACACACAAAAAGCACCTCATCATGGACGAGCCCAGGGAGGAGGCCACCATCTCTCTTGCTGGTCTGGAGCCCACATGTTGCTCTGCCAACCCAGCTGGCTGGCTTCATTTTTCCTCTTCCCCTAGACTCTTGCTCAACTACCCCCACTGCCAACAAGACTGGCTGGGCCCCTGTTTCTCTGCACAGCCAGCTCTATCTTCAAGGGTTGTGGAGATCCTCTCAAGGGTGAAGCCAAGGGTGCATACCTACTGTCTTCACTAGCCCCTGGGGACATGCTCTTTTCTGGGTTGTGACTGCCCAAAGTATGGTGCATGAATGAAAATAGAAATCTGGAATCATCTGCCTCCCACCAAGACTTAAGATGAGGGATTCTCTTCCCATGGGAAGGGGCTTAGATGCAAAGTTGCCAGGAAAAGTGGCAAATATCCACATATTCCTTAACCAAACACCATGGTACTGTCCCTGTGTGCCTGGCATCCAGCTAGATCGAGTTCCATGGAGATTTTCAGAGGAAAAACAAATATCCTTGAGATCCAGGTGTTAAGGATAGAAAGACTTAAACTTAAGTCTTCATAGTTAATCAGGTGGACAGGAGAGGGATGCCCGTGCTGGGCCATTTGCGTGTCATCCCTAGGGTGACCAACCGTCTGTCCAGGACTATCTTGATTTTAGCAAGGAAAGTCCTTTGTACCTGGAGCAAGTATCATATTTCTGTGGCATTTTGCCCAGTAACACCCAGCCAAAGGCACACAGTAACTACATGTTATTTACTTGACAGATTGGCCAAGTTTACACGTGACAGCTAAAGTAACCGGGAGTTGGTTTCATCTGTGGTCTTAGTACAATGGCTTGGAAAGGAAGCAGTGAAGCTTTAGATAAGGCAATCTTATTTTCTTCATACTTTTGTGATATCAATCTTCGTATCAGGGATTTACAGCCGTATTTGGAATACTTGTTAAGCAGGGCCCTTCTTTCATTGCCCAGAAAATTTAAAACTTCTAAGAATATATTACAAGACAGCATCATGTCAGAAGCACTGTTGAAGACCCCAGAGAAACGGGTCTTAGTGCTTTATTTTTTTTTGAGACAGAGTCTCACTCTGTAGTCCAGGCAGGAGTGCAGTGGTGCTATCTCAGCTCACTGCAACCTCCGCCTCCTGGACTCAAGCAATTCTTGCAAGTCAGCCTCCAGAGTAGCTGGGATTACAGGCGCACACCATCACCCTCAGCTAATTTTTGTATTTTCAGTGGAGACAGGGTTTCGCCATGTTGGCCAGGCTGGTCTCAAACTCCTGACCTCAAGTGATCCACCTGCCTCGGCCTTCCAAAGTGCTGGGATTACACATGTGAGCCACTGCACCTGGCCAGTCTTAGGGTTTTTGATGCACATCACCATATTTCAGCAAATCAGGTGGACTGTATCATGGCTAAAATCTGACCCTGTCACACCCCAAGGGGGTCAAAGCTTAGTGCCAAGATTGGAGTAAGCAGGTTTGCTTTTCACCCAGGCAGCAGGGCCATCCCTTCAACTGATAACTTCCCTAAAGAAATGGGGTGTCTGGGCATGGTGGCTCATGCCTGTAATCCTAGCACTTTGGGAGGCCGAGGCAGGCAGATCATGTCAGGAGATCGAGACCATCCTGGCCAACATGGTGAAACCCTGTCTCTACTAATAATACAAAAATTAGCCAGGTGTGGTGGCACACACCTGTAGTCCCAGCTACTCGGGAGGCTGAATTGCTTGAACCCAGGAGGCAGAGGTTGCAGTGAGCTGAGATTACGCCACTGCACTCCAGCCTGGGTGACAGAGTAAGACTCTGCCTCAAAAAAAAAAAAAAAAAAAAAAAAAAAAGGGGCGGGGGGCGGGTATGATTTGCTTTGATCAGTTTCTTCTGCATCCGCAAGCATATTGGCATATTGGCAGTTCCTCAGAAAAAGAGCACAACATTTTCTGTCTCAACTGGTGAGCCAGAAAGACTTTCATCCAAGTTGACATCTAGCTTTCTTGCCCCCCAAAACTCAAGCAAAGCCCAGTCAAGACCAGCTGCCACCTTTCACAGAGCAAATCCCTGAGCCAGCTGATAATCATGTGTTACCCTGGCATTGGCTGCAGAGAGGCAGCAGCCACCTGAACAAACAGCCTCCAGGTGCTGGTGCGGCTCACATTCTCCTCCTGCCTTGGAAAACTTTAACTCCTCCTGCTGGCTGGGAAAGTCCCTCTTCTTGGAATGCTGAGAACAAGCGGTTTCTGGAGCACAGATCAATCTCTTCTTCCCTTCCCTCCTTTCACTTCTCCTCCTCCTCCTCTTCTTCCTCATCTCCTCCTGCCTCCTATTCCTCCTCCTCTCCACCTCCTCCCTTCTCCCCTCTCTTCTGCCTCATCCTCTTCTCACCCCCTCTTCCTTCTCCTCCCCTCTCCTTCACCTCTTCACCTGCTCTCTCCCACTCCTTTCTTCTTCTTTTCCTCCTCCCGCCTCTCTCCTCTCTCCTCCTCTTCTTCCTCCTTCTTTCCCCCAGCCTGCTCCTCTTTCTTCTTCCCCTTCTCTCTCTCCTCTCCTCATCTTCACCTTCTCGCTACTCCTGCTTTCTTCTTTTCTTCTTCCTTCCCTTCTCTCTCCTCCTCTTCCTCCTTCTTTCCTCCTCTCTCTCCTGCTTCCTTACACTCTCCTCCTCTTTACCTCTTCTTCCCCCTTCTCTCCTCTTACCCTCTCTTCCTCCTGTTTTTTCTCCCCTTCTCCCTCCTCCTCTTTACCTTCTTTCTTTTCTCCTCCTTCTTCCCTTTTCTTCTCTTTTTCACCTCCTCTCTCCTCCTATTTTCTCTTCCTCCTTCTTTTTTATTTTTTCAGACGGAATCTCACTCTGTTGCCCAGGCTGGAGTGCAATGGTGCGATCTCGGCTCACTGCAACCTCCGCCTCTGGGTTCAAGTGATTCTCTTGCCTCAGCCTTCTGAGTAGCTGGGATTACAGGCGCCTGCCACCATGCCTGGCTAATTTTTGTATTTTTAGTAGAGACAGGGTTTCACCATGTTGACCAAACTGGTCTCGAACTCCTGACCTCAGGTGATCAACTCATCTCAACCTCCCAAAGTCCTGGGATTACAGGCATGAGCCACTGTGTCCGGCCTCTTCCTCTTTCTTTTCCTCCCCTTCTCTTTCCTCTTCTCTTTCTCCACCTCTTTCTCTCTCCTCTTCTCTTTCTCCTCCTCCTTCTCTCTCCTCCTCCCCTTTCTCTCTCCTCCTCTTCTCTTCTTTCTCCTCCTCCTCTTCCTCCTCCTCTCCCTCCTCCCTGCCTCTCCTGCCCCCTTCATTTTGCCAGCACCTCTCCTCTTTCTCTCTCTACCTCTCACTCCACACACCTCCTCTCCTTTTCCTCTTCTCCTCCAGGTGGAAGGTGCTACTCCAAGTCTTTACGCTGTTGTTATCTCCTTCATTCTTCAACCCCTAGGAGCTGAGTCACCTTTTCTGATCTGTACATTTCTTTGGGTCTCAACCCTTAACTCCCAGAGCTCATGGCTGTGCAAAGCACTAACCTCACTGACGTGCAACTGAGAGGCTGTTTGCAACCAGAGAGCAGAAAATCGATTTGTTTCCCACAGGACAGAATTGTAACATGAATCAGATCTTTAATTGGACTTGCCTCCCTGGGCTTAATTCCTCTTCTATCTACTTAGGGAAGTTACCGAAATTACTTTTCACTTGTTTTGAAAAGATGGTGGGTGAGATTGGGAATGAGCTGGGGGTAAAGGATGTGTGCAATTGGACGTAGTTTCAGGAAGACACTGTGCCTTTGGAGAGCGAAATAGTAAAGAGTGTGGCTGCATTTGAGAGCCAGTAGTATACAGGTTAATACATTGCCTCTGTTCAGGGCCCAGCATTGACCCAAAGCCATATTTGAGTCCTAGCTCTGCACCATCATTCACTGGA
The DNA here is from genome assembly GCF_007565055.1 of Rhinopithecus roxellana. Classification (NCBI taxonomy): domain Eukaryota; kingdom Metazoa; phylum Chordata; class Mammalia; order Primates; family Cercopithecidae; genus Rhinopithecus; species Rhinopithecus roxellana. Next base: position 97,245,744 of record NC_044559.1, on the reverse strand, counting down.
GCACGGCCCTGGCTGAGGGTTCCTGGAGAGAACCCCTCACAGATCACAGCCAGCCACACCAGCACTGCCCCACTGTGTCCAGGACCCTCCAGGGTGGAAGGGACCAGGGTGTTGATGAAAGGGTTCAGTGCAGATATGAGGAGAGTGTCCTATCCTTGGGTGAGTTCCTTGCGTTTTTCCTCCCACGTGGAAGCTGGCAGTTTCTGTCGAGATGTTTTCTAGATGTGCTTAGATAGTCAGCTTTCTGTCTGATCTTGTTAGAACTTGCCATCCCCTTCTTTCTCGGGCCACTTTCACTTTTGTAACTGAGTATGGATTTCTAACGTTTATGTAAGAAGAGTTACTTTTCATTTTGCCCACATCGTGCAGTTTGTGGAGGTCTTGGCTGTGAAGTCCCCTGGGACAGCAGGGCCCTGGGCCTGTAGTGGGGTCCCCAAAACTCTGGGGGGGCAGCAGCAGCTGGCTTAGAAATCCACATAAGGAGGGTTTCAAGTGGGCTAGCAGAGGTTTGCTGGGACTCATCCAAGGCTATGACAGGACACTCTGCCAAAGCCATCTGCATGGTCCCTGATGCCAGGGGCAGCCTGGGGAGGCTGTGGGTGGCAGCATAAGCTTTGACGAGTGCAGGCCTGTGAGGCCAGATAGCACAGGCTCCAGTCCTGACTCGACCCTCATAGCTGTGCAGCCTTGGTCAAGGTAGCAACCTCTCTGTGCTCACATTTATTTCTGTGCAAAATAAGGTTAATACTATCTCCTTCACAAGGATAATTGTGAGGATGGAATGAGAGAAACTCTGTACAATTCCTAACCAGGTCCTAGTATACAGTTAGAGCAGGGGTCCCCAAACCCCCAGACTGTGGACCGGTACCAGTCTGCGATCTGTTTGGAACCGGGCTGCACGGCAGGTGAGTGGTGGGCCAGTGAGGGAAGCTTCATCTGAATCCACACCGCTCCTCATCCCTCACATTCCCACTGAGCTCTGGCTCCTGTCAGGTCAGCCACAGCATCCGATTCTCACAGGAGTGTGAACTCTGTTGTGAATTGCACATGCGAGGAATCTAGTTGCACATTCCTTATGAGAATCTAATGCCTGATGATCTATCCCCAGATGGGACCTCTAGTTGTAGCTCACACTCCCGCTGATTCTACATTATGGTGTGTTGTATAATTATTTCATCATATATTACAATGTAATAATAACAGAAAGAAAGTGCACAATAAGCTGGTTGTGGTGGCTCATGCCTGTAATCCCAGCAATTTGGGAGGCCGAGGCGGGTGGATGGCTTGAGGTCAGGAATTTCAGAGCAGCCTGACCAATAGGGTGAAACCCCATCTCTACTAAAAATACAAAAATTATTCAGGTGTGGTGGTGTGCAGCTGTAATCCCAGCTACTCGGGAGGCTGAGGCATGAGAATTGCTTCAACCTGGGAGGCAGAGATTGCGGTGAGCTGAGATCAAGATTGCGCCACTGCACGCCAGCCTGGGCAACAGAGTGAGACTCTGTCTCAAAAAAAAAAAAAAAAAAAAAAAAAAAAAAGGAAAAAGAAAAAAGAAAAGAAAAGTAAAGGCACAGTAAGTGTAATGTGCTTGGATCACACGAAACCGCCCCCCAACCAACCCCAGTCTGTGGAAAAATTGTCTTCCACCAAACCAGTCCCTGGTGCCAGGAAGGTTGGGGACTGCTGAGTTAGGGTAAATGCCCAAGAATTAACTCTTTCATTAGAAAGCAGAAAGGAGCAAGCAGCGGGAAGCAGTGAAGCGTGAGTAAGAGGAATGAAATAGGCAAACATGTGGCAGAATAGATACAGCAACTGACCCTGAGTACCTGTAAAATGTCTGTTCGCACAAAGAATCTATAGCGGAGGGCAACTTTCTTTCGGAGCAGTGGAGAGTACTGGGAGAGACCTGTTTCTGAAAGCAGCTGTCGTGATGCCCAGAGTGGCAGGAAGACTAAAGTTTGATGTGTAAAAAGCCCTCAGACCCCTAAATACATATAAATTTAAAAAGAATTTTAAAAAAGACTTATTGTGGGGAAAAAGAAAAAAAAAGTCTCAGGGTCCTTGTAGGAGTGAGTGTCAACCATCCCCTGAAGACAGGGTGTTTATAATTGAGCTTCATTTTTCCAACGCATACAGCATTTCTCCCCATTGGAACTTGGAGTTGATGGTTGGGAGTGACAGGGTTCTTTAAACATTTTTCTTTCCCTAGATGGAACATTCTTTCACATCTCAACTTGCAGGCATCCCCACAGAAGCATCTGGCCCTCTTGGAATTTCTCATAAGAATTCCAACTATCTTAGCTGCTACCTCCAAGCAACTCTATATTCACTCACAAGTTTCAGAACTCCTGGGGTCCGTTTTCACCTTGAGTACACACCCCCAGGTACTAGTTACACAGAGGCCCTGTCCTGGGCGGGACTCGGGCCTGCAGGGAAAGTGCTAGAGACAGTCTTATGCCCGCTGCCAGCAACCAGCACACTTTCTTCCTACTCCTCTCCAAGAAGATGGCTTTGTGGCATTGAAGTAGTTTGGATGGGAGAAATTTTTCCTTTGAAAATCACATCTGGTTCATTAGTAAAATCATCACACTGCTTTCCTCTTTCTCACTCTGACCTAGGAGAATTTTTTTTTAACTGATATCAACTCATAAGACTGAGTTTTAGGTCTCTTCACTTATTTTCAGACAAAATCCTCTATGGATTAATCCTGGTGGCTTATAGAGGACAAGCTCTTCTGAAGTATTGTCTCTCAGGGATGTGCAGAGGAAGGGCCTCACTGTGAAATGAGGTGAAGAGGGTGTGTGGGCGTGGGGGAGCGTGTTAATGATTGTTCCTTCCCTTTTCTCTTCCTAAATGTTCTGATTTTGTATCTCCTTAGAATGAAGATAGATGAGGACGTGGCCAACACACACCCAACATGTCTTCTCTTTAAAAGTTCAAATACAGCGCTGCTATTTTTAAAAGACGCATGGGGCTGTGCTGTCGTTGAACAATGCTAAGAGCTATTTGTGCTGGTCCCAACTTAACGCACAGCTGCCTGGGATGCCGACATCTTCATCTACAATGTGAAAAGTCAGCACTCAATCATAAATATTTGCAGAAGGCCTGGGGAGGGTTCCAGCTGTGGCAGGAGTGGCAGAGACTCCCAGCTGAAAACATTTTCACTTGGCAAATGGAAGACCATGAAAGAAAATCTGGCCATGCTGTAGGATCCTGATAATTAGGGAAAGGAAGCAGGCACACTGGAGATACTGTGAGATCACAGCAAAGTGGACAACATTTCTCCCTGTCCTATTTCTTGTTTCTTCTTCCCAACTCCACCCGACTTCAGCCTATGTCTTACCAAAAAGTCAGAATGTCTTAGTAGAGCCGAAGGCCTGGGGAGGCCTCTCTGTCTTTCTCTGTCTCTATCTTTATCATCTCTACCTCTGCCTTTATCCTTATTGTTTGCCAATATCCCATCATTAAAAACATAGGAGCATGAAGTAGCCACCTCTGGAAGATGCTCTTGAGTAGGTATACAGGTATTCCTGAGCTCACACACGGACATGGCACAATCTATAAATGCTTAAATGTGGGTGCATGCACATGGAAGCAACAGCACGTCAAGACAGAGCCACTCAGCATCATGGTCACGGCCCCCATAGTTACACATGGCCAATGGATGAGTGGATGGAGATATGTGATAGGAGGTCCAATAACTCCAGCATTGGGCAGGACCTGGAAACACTTTAGACCCTTCACTAGATCCTTGAATGGCAGTGGGATGGGAGGAAGGGGGAGTGGGCAATGAGGAGACATTCCTGGAGGTGGACAGAGCAGAGACAGGAAGGGACAAAGGCCAGGTGTGGTGGTTCATGCTTGTAATCCTAACAATTTGAAGGGAGGATGAGGGAGCAAGATTGCTTGAGGCCATGACTTCCCGGCCAGCATAGGCAACGTAGCAGGAGGCTGTCTCTACCAAAAAAAAAAAAAAAAAAAAAAAATTAGATAAGTGAGGTGGTGCAAGCCTGTAGTTCCAGCTACTCAGTAGACTGAAGGAGGAGGATTGTTTGAGTTTAGGAGTTTAAGGCTGCAATGAGCTATGATTGCACCACTGCACTCCAACCTGGGTGACAGAGTGAGAGCCTGTCTCTCTTTATCAAAAAAAAAAAGAAGAAAAAAAGAAAAGGAAAAAGAAGAAAGAAAGGAAGAAAGAAAGAAAGAAAGAAAGAAAGAAAGAAAGAAAGAAAGAAAGAAAGAAAGAAAGAAAGAAAGAAAGAAAGGAAGGAAGGAAGGAAGGAAGGAAGGAAGGAAGGAAGGAAGGAAGGGAAGGAAGGAAGGAAGGAGGAAGAAAGAGAAAGAAAAGAAAAGAAAAGAAAAGAAAAGAAAAGAAAGAGGAGAAAGAGAAGAAAACAAAAAGAAGGAGCAGAGCCAGGCCATTCCAATCCTTTGACCTCTCCCATTTGAGGAAGAAAACATATCCCAACCAGCCTCACGTCAACGTGGGCACCCCCAATGTGGGCTACCTGGGAAGATTCTTAAGAAGGGGCAGGCACTGGGCTTTTCCTCATCCCCTCAGTAGAGTAGGGGTGACTGGATATCAGGGCCACCATGGGAAATTGAGGCAGAAGCCAGTGAGCGGCACTGTGAGGGGCTGCCCAGTGGTTGTCAAAGACGTTCACCTGGACTCACTCTGCAGTGTTACTACCCTTGGGGAAGAAATAAAATGGAAAGAAACAGAACCCTGCTATGATGGTTAATATTATGTGTTAACCTGACCGGGCCATGGGTAGCTGGTTAAATGTTATTCCCGGGTGTGTCTGTGTGGGTGTTTCCAGAAGGGTTTAGCATTTGGATTGGTGAGCTGAACAAAGTAGATGGCCCTCCCCAGGGTGGGTGGGCATCACCCCATCTGCTGAGGGTCTGAATGGAGCATAAATGGGGAAAAAGGGTGAATTTGCTCTCTGCCTGGCTGCTTGGGTTGGAACATGGATTCTCCGGCCCTTGGTGCTTCTGGTGCTCACATCTTCAGACTTGGGGACTTCACACCATTGGCTCTCTAGCTCTCAGGCCTCCCAACTATATCACTGGCTCTCCAGCTTGCAGAAAGCAGATAATGGGATGTCCCAACCCACATAGTCCAAATCTCTGGAGAGAAGCTATGATTGTAGAGGCTGAGAGGTCCCATGACCTGCTGTCTGCAAGTTGGGGAGCAGGAAAAGGAGCTATATTTCTCTTATTGGTTTTGTGTTAATCTACTTTGTGTTGTTATAAAGGAATACCTGAGACTGGGTAGTTTATAAAGAGGCTGATTTGGCTCAGGGTTCTGTAGGCTGGCACCAGCATCGGCTTGGCTTCTGATGAGCCCTAAGGGAGCTCTTACTCATGACGGAAGGCAGAGGGGAGCAGGTGTGATACTTCGTTCTCACAGTGCTGTAAAGAAATGCCTGAGACTGGGTCATTTCTAAAGAAAGGAGGTTTCATTGTCTCATGGTTCTGCAGGCTGTACAAGAAGCATGACCCTGGGGAGGTCTCCAGAAACTTACAATCATGGTGGAAGGCAAAGGGGAAGCAGGCATGTCTTACATGGCAGGAGCAGGAGGAAGAGAGTGAAGGGGGAAGTGCTACACACTTTTAAACAATCAGATCTTGGGAGGAATCACTCACTATCACAAGAACAGGAAGCAGGAAATCTGTCCCATGATCTAATCACCTCCCACCAGGCACCTCCCACAACACTGGGGATTACAGTTCAACATGAGATTTGAGTGGGGACTCAAACCCAAACCATATCACATGGTGAGAAAGGGAGCAAGAGAAAGGGGAGGAGGTGCCAGTCTCCTTTAAACAAGCAGCTCTCTTGTGAATTCATGGAGAGAGAACTCACTCATTACCATGGAGATGGCGTCTAGTCGTTCATGAGGGATCCACTCCCATCACCCTAACACCTCCCACCAGGCCCCACTTCCTACAATGGGGATCACATTTCACATTTCAACATGAGATGTGGATGGGACAGATATCCAAACCATGGCAGGTTCTGTTTCTCTGGAGAACCCTGACTGATACACCCCTCTACCTCCCACCCTGCTGTGACTGAGGTACCCCACGAGGCTGCAATTGGATCTAAGGAAAATGCCTGGCCTGCCGCACTGCTGAACACCAGCAGGGGGCTGTTTTAGTTTGTGCAAGCACTGACATGCAGTGATTGCTCTGGCCATCACATGATCTCCTGCAAGGAAAAATGCTGAAATATCACAAAACTGTCTTAGAAACAAAGTCCCAAATGCTCCCTTAACTGTCCTAGAACCTTAGACTGCCACTGATGCTTATGTTTTTGTATCCTTTTTTCTCCCAGTTTCTACATCTTTAATTCCCAAAGATCAAATTCTAATGGAGTTTCCCATATCACTTAGCTCAAGTGCCAAAGTCCTCACGATGACCTGCAAAATCTTGGGTCTCTCGTGTCTCTGACCACAACATCATCAGTTATCCGACTGTCCACTCTGCCCTAGACCCTCTATCTTCTTGCTGTCCCCAAATGTGAGGCATGCACCCAACTCAGAGTCTTTTCTCTTGCTGTCCCCTCTTTCTGGAAAACCCTTCTCTCAGATCTCTGTCAGGTGCCTTGTTGCATTTCCTCAGGCAATATCGAAATGCCCCCTTCTCAGCGAGGCCTCCCCAGCCACCTGTCTCAAACGGCAAGTCCATTTCTCTACCCTCGTCTCCCTCCACTGCATTACTGCCCTCTTTAGCACTTCACATGAGCTAACTTCCATTCCATAACTTCCTTCCCTTCCTCCCCCGTCTTCTCCATCTGATAGTCCCCAGTTTATTTTGTTGCCATCTTTATGTCCATGTGTACCCAGTATTTAGCTCCCACTGATAAGTGAGAACTTACTTTCTACGTTTCTTAGCCTTACTTGCCATTAGGTTGAGGCCATAGGACTAGTTTTCCCTAGTGGATGGTTAGAGGAAGTGACTTGTGCCACTTCTAACTGATGTAATTAGAAACCAAAAAGACCACATGTTCCAGATGGGGCAGCTGCAAGAGTAGAGCCTCCATCCACCTGGCCCTGAATGCCTGTGTGGAACCTAGTGCCCTGTCAACCTTCATGACTTACGCTTGGGATGTATCACTATTGCACCTAGTCTTCACCTAACTAATGCGCATGCTTTCACCCTGAAAACACTACTATTGCAACTTACAAAACAAACAAAATAAAGTTAATTCTTCATTTTGAAAGGTTTTTTTTTTTTATTTGTTTTTTTTTTTTTTTTTTTTTTTTTTTTTTTTTTTTGAGACGGAGTCTCGCTCTGTCGCCCAGGCTGGAGTGCAGTGGCCGGATCTTGGCTCACTACAAGCTCCGCCTCCTGAGTTTACGCCATTCTCCTGCCTCAGCCTCCTGAGTAGCTGGGACTACAGGCGCCCGCCACCTCGCCCGGCTAGTTTTTTGTATTTCCTAGTAGAGACGGGGTTTCACCATGTTAGCCAGGATGGTCTCGATCTCCTGATCTCGTGATCCGCCCATCTCGGCCTCCCAAAGTGCTGGGATTACAGGCTTGAGCCACCGCGCTCGGCCTGAAAGTTATTTTAAATAGCAACTTCTCTAGTAAAGTTTTTCTCTAGAGGTCACTAGCAATTGACATAGAAGAGAGGGATGATCCTGGGAAAGTGTTTGGAAGCATTGCCAATAGAAAATCACTGCAGATGGCCAGGCACGGTGGCTTGCACCTGCATTCCCAGCACTTTGGGAGGACAAGGCGGGTAGATCACTTGAGGTCAGGAGTTTGAGACCAGCCTGGCCAACACGGCGAAACTCTGTCTTTACTGAAACTACAAAAATTAGCTGGGTGTGGTGGCACATGCCTGTAATCCCAGTTACTCGGGAGGCTGAAGCACGAAAATCGCTTGAACCCAGGAAGCTGAAGTTGCAGTGAGCCAAGATTGCACCACTGTAGTCCAGCCAGTCTGGGTGACAGAGTGAGACCCTGAAAAAGAAGGAAGGGAAGGGAAAGAAAGGGAGGGGAGGGAAGGGGAGGGAAAGGAATGGGAGAGAAAGAGAGAAAGAGAGAAAGGAGACGAAAGAAAAAGAAAAGAGAAAGACATAGAAAGGAAGAATAAAGAAAGAAAGAAACCGAAAGAAAGAACAAGAAAGGAAAAAAAAAAGAAAGAAAAGAAAGAAATTCCCTCGAAAGAAAAGAAGAACAGAAACAAAAAAAAGAGAGAGAGAGTTCTGGTTCTTAGGGTTTGGAGGATTTTTGATGGGAGGAAGGAAAGAAAGAGAAAAAACAAAGAAAGGAAGGAAGGAAATCACTGCAGATAATGGCATCACTGAAATAAGTCATTAGGGAAATATCATTCTTATAACATCTACAGATGTTTTCCTACAACCCCAGACTTCTGAAGAATTAGATCTGTCTCCAAAACCTGCAGTATTTCTGGCCTACCCTCAGTGTTTGTTATTCTCTCTGATGGCCAGATCTCAGATGCTGGTATGTTTCCCTTTCCCAAGTTAACACAAGCTGCTTCCATTCTTTCCCCAAGTGTTTCTTTGGTCATCTCTGTCTTCACTCCTCTCCCATGCCTCTAGGAGCTACCACACAGACAGTAGCCTTCTTAGGAAGTGAACCAGGTCAATTCATTTCGTTCCTTGAAAGTTGTGGGAAAGGTCCAAACTCCATTCCACAACGGACAAGACTTTGTGCAAAATCCTGCCGTGCCTCTCTCTTCCACCTCATTGTAAGGTTCTTGTATCGGTTCCAACCCCGAGAGCGGGCCAACAGACAACACGAGGCCGTGTGGAGAAACATGCTATTTTAATGAGCGCCTGGGTGCAGGCGGGCTGAGGCCTAAAATGGCGTCAGCACCAAATGAGGACGGGGCCGGGGTTTTATGGTCTTCTGTAAACAAGAAATGTCTCAGTCTGACGTGACTGCTACGTAGTACTCAGACAGCCTCTTTCTCGACAGCATGCTGCTGGTGCAAGTAGCCTTGCACCTTGGGACTGGGCCTGAGAAGGGAGGAGTTATTCATCCCTTCAAGCTTTCAGGCTGCGGGGAGAATCTTTCACTCATGTCAGGCCTCAGGTCCCTCTAGACTTACACTGACCTTTCTCCGTTCTTTGTGTATGTCTCAGATGTGTGTGTTATTCGCTCTGCCCAGAGTTTTGAGGCTTCAATCTTCACGTGCCTGGTTAAACCAAACTCCTCTTTCAGACACTTTAAATAGTGCTACTCCTTGGTTTAAATGGTACCACTTCTGAGAGGTCTTCCCTCATTATCTTGTCTCTACCCTCTGCCCTGTTCCACAATCTCTATTTAATCATTGTTTCCAGCACCTTTGACAATTTATAATTACATTATTTGTTTTCATGTTTTTTTCTTCCCCCATTAGAATGATAGCTCCATGAGAGTCTCCGAGCTAGAAAGGATCTGAGATTTTACTCTACCTACAAGCTAACTAGCTAGCCCACCACAATTTCATAAATGCTGGCAGAAGACACAAGACTCCTGGATCAGAGACAAAGAACTTTACTACTCACAGCACAGAAAGCAGCATGAGCTTCATGCTTTTTGGTTTCCCCTTGATCCTCAAGTCTCACAGGGACAACAGAGATACCCAGATGGATGGCACACATGCAGTGGGTGGCATCATGGATGAGGGAACCTGTGCTTAGGCAAGGCCAATCTTTTATAATGGGATGCAAGCAAACCTGCCTCACCTTGGCGCTGGAGGGAGAAATCTTTGTTACACTGGATAGTGTATTAGTCATGGTTCTCTAAAGGGACAGAACTAATAGGATAGATGTATCTACGAAGGAGAGTTTATTAAGGAGTATTGACTCACGCTATCACAAGGTGAAGTTCCACAATAGGCTGTCTGCAATCTGAGGAACAAGGAAACCAGTCCAAGTCCCAAAACCACAAAAGTAGGGAAACCGACAGTGCAGCCTTCAGTCTGTGGCTGAAGGCCCAAGAGCCCCTGGCAAACTGCTGACCTAAGTCCAAGAGTCCAAAAGCTGAAGAACTTGGAGTCCAATGTTTGAGGGCAGGAAGCATCCAGCATGGGAGAAACATGGAGGCCGGAAGACTCAGTCAGTCTAGTCTTTCCATGTTCTTCTGTCTGCTTTTATCCTAGCTGCATTGGCAGTCGATCAAATGGTGCCCACCTAGATTGAGGGTGGGTCTGCCTCTCCCAGTCCACTGACTCAAATGTTAATCTTCTTTGGCAACACCCTCACAGACACACCCAGGAACAGTACTTTGTGTCCTTCAATCCAATCAAGTTGACACTCAACATTAATCATCACAGATAGTAAACAAATATTTCCATTTCCCTGGAGGAAGATACTATCTGTGTCTTCCAGGCTATGTGCTATATAAGCATCCTTGAAAAGATAGTGCCTCTTCTGACAAGACATAGAGAAACGTGAGAAAAGTACCTCCTTACAGAGGGCAGGAATCATAAATATACTTTCACCGCTCCTTGTAGAGTATTCAGCACAGTGCCTATCCCATCAAATCAGTTGGCATTCTTAATTGTAAGCCACAGAAACTAAACCACTTTTCTGAAGAAAAAAGGGAATTAAAAAATGTTTTAATTTGTGTTTTGAGAAGGTAATATATTCACAGAATTCAAAGCAAATTTACATATGCTTATATAAGCATATGCACACACACATACATATAATATACAGATGTTGCTGAACTTATGAAAGGGTTACATCCCAACAAATCCATCATGAGTGGAAAATATCATAAGCCTAAAATGCATGTAATACAACAAACCTACTGAACATCATAGCTTAGCCTACCTTAAACATACTCAGAACACTTACATTCACCTGCAGTTGGACAAAATCACCTAACATGAAAGCTACAAGAAAGTGTTGGATATCTCATGTAATTTATTGAATGCTATACATTGCATAGAAATTGCAGTGGTTTCACATGATTGTAAAGTTGAAAATTGTAAGTTGAGCCATTGTAAGTCAGGGAATATCTGTACAGTGAGAATTTTCCCTCGCACTCTTATTCCCATCTCTCCAGGGGCCCCTCCACTCCACTAATTCTATTTGAATGCCAGGCAGTCACTGTTATTAGTTTCTTACGTTTGTTTCTCAAGTGTCTTAGTGTACATACTAAGATATATACAAATATATTTTCTCCTTTTATATACAAAATATAGTTTACTATTTTGTAAATGTAGTTTGCTACTTTCTTTGCATTTTGTCTTTCTCACTAATATATCTTAGAACACGTATTTATTATTTTTTATTTTATTTCATTTTTAAAATATAAGTGGAGTATTCCACTGTGTGAATGTAACATAGTTTATTTAACCATTTCTGTATTGATTAACCGCTGTGAGACTCCCAATATTTTACGACCATAGGATGTTATAATGAAAAGCATAAGTAAGGGTACATATGTGGAATAAATTCTCAGAAGTAAATTTTCCGGGTTAAAGGGTAATGTCATCTTGATAGATGTTTATCAGTTGTCTTCATACAAGTTGTACCCAAATGTGGTACCAACAGAGCACGTGGGAGTGGCACCAAACACAGACTTAAATATCAACCGTGACTTCCTGGAGAAACAGATCAAATCTCAGAAAAAACCGCTAGGCATGTCAGGAACATCTATAGTTTTTGCCTGTTGAGGAATAGGCTGGCTAATAACACAAGTAATGTTACTTTTCATTATCCTGGAGAAAAAGGACAAGTTTTTATTCAAATGGGGCCTAGAAGTTTAAGAAAGACTTTGCTGACAAGCAATAGGGGTTGCTCAGCCTCAGGTGGTCCCCTCTCACATGGACTGTGGACTTGGTGGTGTGACTTGCTTTGGTCGTTAAGACATTAGTCAAAGGGCTAAACGCAAGTGATTGATAAAGGCTTACACACCGGGGCTTGTTTTCGTGGGCTACTCCCCCTTGAATTCCAGCCACCACACTGACAAGAAGCCCATGCTTGGCTGCTGGAGGATGAGAGACCCTGGAGCATGAAAGACTATCTCAAACCTTTCAGCCCCAAACAGGCTCCCAGTTGCATGCCGCATTTACAGCATGAGAAACAGAAGAACTTCCCTGCTGAGCCTGGTCTACTCATAGAATTATGAAAAATAAAAATTATTGTTTCTTTTCTAGCCAGAATTTTAGGATGGTTTGGTTTGTTTGTTTGTTTGTTTGAGACAGAGTCTCCCTCTGTCACCCAGGCTGGAGTGCAGTGGCGTGATCTCAGCTCACTGCAACCTCTGCCTTCCAGGTTCAAATGATTCTCCTGCCTCAACATCCTGAGGAGCTGGGATTACAGGTGTGCACCACCACCTCTGGCTAATTTTTGTATGTTTAATAGAGATGGGGTTTCACCATGTTGGTCAGGCTGGTCTCAAACTCCTGACCTTGTGATCTGCCTGCCTCAGCCTCCCAAAGTGCTGGGATTACAGGTGTGCACCACCACGTCTGGCTAATTTTTGTATTTTTAATAGAGATGGGGTTTCACCATGTTGGTCAGGCTGGTTTCAAACTCCTGACCTTGTGATCTGCCTGCCTCAGGCTCCCAAAGTGCTGGGATTACAGGCATAGGATGGTTTTCTAAATACAGAAATAGATAACCAAAACATATTGTGTTATAATTATCTGTTACTTAAGTTCAGATATCTGTTACTTAAGTTCTGCTCTATTCTAAGTAAAGCTGTATTAGTCCCTTCTCACTCTGCTGTAAAGACATACCTGAGACTGGGTAATTTATAAAGCAAAATAAGTTTAATGGACTCACAGTTCCACATGGCTGGGGAGGCCTCCCAATCAAGATGGAAGATGAAGGAGGAGCAAAGGCACCTCTTACATGGCAGCAGGAAAGAGAGCAAGTACATGGGAACTCCCCTTTACAAAACCATCAGCTCTCATAAAACTTATTCACTATCAAGAGAACAGCATGGGAAAAACCCACCCCCATGATTCAGTTACCTCCCATCTGGTTGCTCCCATGACACCTGGGGATTCTGGGAGCTACAATTCATAATGAGATTTGGGTGGGGACACAGCAAAACAATATCAACAGACTCAGTAAATACTTTTTGAAAGACTTCTCAAGTGTTCTCGGGTTAGGTCAGGCTTAACAGCATTGCTGACTCAGAATCAGCTTGCATTAAAGAGGGAGTGATGAAACATTTTGATTCTATTGGTGTAGAGGTCATTAAGGAAAGGGAAAGGTAGCAAATCATGACTTTCTGTAATTCCTGCTGTGACTAAAATACCACATCAAGTGAAAAAGAAATAGTACTTCTGAAAATTGCTACTTCGTTGAGTTTTGTTGTTATTCCTTGGAAGCCACTTTAAGTCAAGCCCCAGATGACAACTTTTATTAGAAATGTTTGGCAAATACCTTAACTTTCTGTGCTAGT